>NC_088853.1:5000-292500 GCF_963853765.1 Magallana gigas | reverse complement strand
GAAGACGATCCAGAGTTTAGAAATGAAAAACTGGAAAAAGCATGTTTGAGATATAAATCCGATGCCCAGTTCAGAAATTCTTCAAAGATAAACGACAGAGTAAGATATCAAACTGATGCTTTATATCGAGATATGAAAAAGCTTAAAGGCCGATTTATGTACAAAGAAAATGCCAACAAAGAGAGATTGTTAAGACAAGCTAAACAAAAGTATGGAAATGATACAGCATACCGGGAGAACATTAAGCGTAAGGAGGTTGAAAAGTATAAGACAAACAGTGTACACAGATCAAACTGTAAGAAAAAAAGCGTGAAAAAGTACAAAACTGATGAGGTGCATAGAAATAGTGTCAAAACAAGAAGTGTGCAAAAGTACAGAATGGATGAGGTGCATAGAAATAATGTCAAAACCAAAAGTATGCTGAAGTACAAAATCAATGAAAAGCACAGAGAAGCAGTGAAAAAACGAAGCATTGATAAAAATGCTCGTGACGACACTCATAAAAAGAAAGTGAAGAAAGCAGGATTACTCAAATATCACATCAATGAAATGTTTAGGGAACAAATTCTTTCTACAAGATCTGCACTTTACAAAAACGATGAGGTATTCAGATCAAAAATAAAAGATTCAAGTAAACAAAGCTATCACACTAGTCCCAATGTCAAAAGAAAGAAAAAGGAAAATGTGAAGCAAAGAAGATTGTGTAAGAAAAGGAAACTTGAAAATGAAGAGGAAGTCGTTAATTTGTTCAAAAGAAATACAATTCGAGGACCAGATTACGTCTGTTGCTGCTGCCATCGATTGCTTTTTGAAAATCAAGTTCAGGTATGTGATAAAAACAATTATGCCAGAAACGAAACCGCTGCAAATGTAGCAAATGTCTGCATAAAAGATACGTTCTTACATCACTGTACAGCTCTTTGCGTCGAAAATTGCACTAAGTCTTCCCTATGGATTTGTTTCACATGCCATCGCAAAATACTTCGTGGGGACATACCACCCGAATCAGTGGAAAATAATATGCAAATCGAACCTGTCCCACAAGAACTACTGTGTTTAAACAGTTTGGAACAGCATTTGATTTCATTACATATACCATTTATGAAGGTTATGGCTTTGCCAAAGGGTGGACAGAAAAATATACATGGCCCAGTTGTGTGTGTCCCGTCTGATTTGAAAAAGACAACTATGTTGCCTTTGAGAAATGAAAACAACAATTTGCTCCGAGTTAAGTTGAAGAGAAAACTGAGCTACAAAGGATATTATGAATATCAGTTCATCAATCCAACTCATCTTATCAACGCACTTGAGTATTTAAAACAAAACAACAAATGGTACGATGGAATTTCAATCAATAGAGATGTAGAAGGTTTTAATTGCAGTGAAGATACAGCACAAAATGACTCAATTGAAACTGAAATATCGAATGAAGATAACGATCAGCAACATATAGCTATTGACTCTTGTCTTCAACCTCTTGATATTGCACAAGAAGTTTTGGATCATTTTTTTGATGATATCTTCAACATTGCTCCTGCAGAAGGCAATAATCCAGTGCGAATGTTACAGGAAGCAGGAAACGAAGCAAAATCTTTTCCGTTTCATTTCCCAAATGGACGATTTTCATTTGATGAACAAAGAGATAAAAGATTAACTCTTGCTCGCTATTTCAATAACAGATTGATGAATGCAGATAATAGATTTGCAAAAGACACAAATTACATATTCTTTAGCCAGTATATGTCAGAACTGAATCAAGTAATTGAAAAGACACAAATTTCAATCCGGAAGACAGTTTCAAAATTGGACATGGGAAAAAATGTAAATTCTGACATGATAAGGAATCCCGAAATGCTTTCGAAGTTGTTAAAGACCGATGAAGCATTCAGATTTATGCAACCTATAAGAGGCACACCTGCATACTGGTCATCAATACAGAAAGATCTTTTCGCTATGCTAAGACAGCTTGGAATTCCAACATGGTTCTGCTCGTTCTCGTCTGCGGAATATAGATGGTGTGATGCAATCAGCTCTTTGCTCAAACAACAAAACGATAACAGAGATCCAGAAACGTTAGACTGGGCAGAGAAAAATGAAATTTTGAGAAGCAACCCAGTCACTGTGGCAAGAATGTTTGAGCATAGGTTTCGCATATTTCAACGGGATGTCATCAATTCACCATCAGAACCTATTGGAAAAATAATTGATTTCTTCCAAAGAGTTGAATTTCAACAAAGAGGATCGCCACACATGCATTGCTTATTTTGGGTTGAAAATGCTCCAAGATTGGACATTCATGGAAAACAAGCAGTGGTTGATTTTATTGACAAGTACGTTACATGTTCAATACCAGACGAGAGAGACGATACCCAACTGAGAAACATTGTACTAGAAGTGCAGCAACACAGTAAAAAACACTCAAAATCATGCAAGAAAAATGGTGTGGAATGTAGGTTTAATTTTCCAAGACCACCATCACAACAGACTTTCATTACAGATGTTAACGATGATGATGATAATGATGGGAACACCACCGCAACCACACCTGATTTAAAATCAAAGCTCTCAAGGTCTCTTGCAAAAAACATTTTATTAAGTGTGTGGAATAAAATTCAATCCGATTCCAATGATTACGAAACAACAGAAGACATTTTCACAGATTTATCTCTGACCCAAGAAGTGTACGAGAATGCTCATAATGTTCTATCAAAAAAGTTAAACGTTGTTCTCAAAAGGAATCCTAATGAATTATGGACAAATCAGTACAACCCATGTCTCCTCAAATGTTGGAATGCAAATATGGACATCCAATTTGTATTGGATCCTTTTAGTTGCATTGTATACATAGTGTCATATATTTCTAAGTCTGAAAGAGAAATGGGTATGCTTTTGAGACAAACAAAACTTGAAGCACAAGAAGGGAATCTTGACGCCAAACACACCTTAAAGAAAATAGGCTCTGCATATCTGACACATAGAGAGGTCACAGCCCAAGAAGCAGTTTACAGAGTTTGCAACTTAAGAATGAAAGAAGCGTCGCGAAAAGTCACCTTTGTTCCAGTTGGAGAGAACCCAACACGTATGACTAAGCCACTCTCTCAAATGAAAAGAAAGCGTCCTGATGAAAAAATCGATGAAGATGGAGAAGATGATGAGGAGATCTGGATGACCAATGTTGTCGAAAGATATGAAAACCGTCCTAGCAACAATGAATTTAACAACATGTGTCTAGCCGAGTTCTGCTCTGATTTTCGAGTTCTAGCCAAATCTCAGATTCCAAAAGAAAGAAATGAGAATGTTTTTGAACTCCAAAATTCAAAGGGATTTGTTCAAAAGAGGACAAGGACAAAACAGGCAGTTATTAGATACCCCAGATTCAATGCTGTGAAAACACCAGAAAAGTTTTATCAATGTCAATTGCAACTCTTTCTCCCATATCGAAATCAAACACAATTAAAACCAGAAAGTTTTGAAACGTATGAGTCATTTTACGAAAAAGGGTTTGTAAGATTACACGACAAAACATGCTTACAATCAGTTAAAATTATCGTGGAATCGAATCATGCACGGTATGCCGAAAATGAGGATGCTTTGGAGAAAGCTCAAGAAATGTATGAGCATTTAGGAGAACCAGAAGATGCATGGGCTAATTTGTGTCCAGAAACGGAATTAAATAGAGACGAATGTATCCAGGAAAGGTCAACATGGCAAAACTCTGACGATTTTAAAGATCAGATTCCTGATATAAGTGAAAATGAAACAGCAAAGGGGGACATTTTGTATCAAGTTCAACAAAGCACCTTATCTAATGAAGAAATGTTCTGCATCATAGCGAACCTAAATGATACTCAGAAAAAAGTTTTCTACTTTGTGCGAGAATGGTGTTTGAAAAAAATTAATCATGAAATCCCTGAATTAAAACCATTCAACATATTTATTACTGGTGGTGCCGGCACAGGAAAAAGTCAACTAATTAAAGCAATCAATTTCGAAGCTTCGCGTCTTTTCTCAAGGTCAATGTCATCACCAGATGCTTTATCAGTTTTGCTAACAGCGTTCACTGGCACAGCATCTTTTAACATTGGTGGTTCTACAATTCATAGCGTATTTTCATTGACCAAATATCTGCCAATCCCATATGAACCTTTAAAAGAGCAGACTCTAACCGAAATTAGAGTGAAATTAGCAGACCTCCAAATTCTAGTCATAGATGAAGTTTCGATGGTTTACAAACGACTTCTTTACTACATCCATTAACGATTAGTGCAAATTAAAAAATGCAAAGATCCATTTGGTGGCGTCAGTGTTATTGCAGTAGGCGACTTCTTTCAACTACCTCCGGTGAAACAAAGAAAAGACGAAAGACTGTATAAAGACAATGCCTTATATCCAACTGACTTCTGGCAGGATTTTCTTCAAGTTGAATTGACAGAAATTATGCGTCAACGTGACGACGTGCCATTTGCAGAAGCGCTAAATTTGCTCCGCACTCGAACTACGGAAGAACCTTTAGCAAATGAAACTCTAGATATTGTAAATGAGTGTATTAGAGAAGGCCCAGAAAGCGTCCTCCATGTGTACTCCACAAATGACGAAGTAAATGCATACAATTTGAAGATGCTAAGACAAAGTTGCAATGAGCTGAAAGAGATTCACGCGAAAGATTATCAGAAAGACAAGACCACAGGAAAACTCTGCCTCAGAGATAAAACTTTTCTAACCAAAAACGACACTTTAGCTAGCTCTCTACTCTTTGCGGTGGATGCACGTGTCATGCTTACGCGAAATTGTGATGTTAAAGACGGTCTCGTAAATGGAGTAATGGGCTATATATCCCATTTCGTATATGGAGATAAAGAGGAAACTAATGTTGCGGCAATAGCCGTCATTTTTGACAGCAAAAATGTAGGAAAAGCGTCAGGAAAACGAACACAACAGGGAAACCTTGTTTTAATTGAAAGAATTCAAGAAAATATTGTTATTAGAAAATCGATATCTTGTGTAAGACACCAGTTTCCATTGAAACTTTCATGGGCCTGTACAGCTCACAAAGTTCAAGGGATGACATTAGATAAAGTCGTCGTGAATCTCGATAAAACATTTGCTCCAGGACAAGCTTATGTGGCTCTAACAAGAGTTACATCAAAGGACGGATTATTCATTGAAACAGACAACAAAGAAAGGTTGATTAAAAAATTGTACGCCGATTCGGATGTAAAGCTGGCAATGAATGATATGCACAAACTAGATTTCGAGAATCAACAACATTTTTCTAACGGCAACAAAATCATGCTGCACAACATACAAAGTTTGAATAAACACTTCAGTCACATGAAAAGCGACACACGTTTTTTGGACGCAGATGTCATTTGCCTAAATGAAACATGGTTGTGTCCTGACCAAGATACAAGTCATCTAACAATTAATGGTTTTAAGCTTCACCATTTACCAAGAA
Source organism: Magallana gigas (assembly GCF_963853765.1). Classification (NCBI taxonomy): domain Eukaryota; kingdom Metazoa; phylum Mollusca; class Bivalvia; order Ostreida; family Ostreidae; genus Magallana; species Magallana gigas. Next base: position 287,045 of record NC_088853.1, on the reverse strand, counting down.
AGCAAGCATATAACAATGAAGATGAAAACACAACTAGACTGCAAAATTCAAAAGGAGGTGGCGTTGCAATGTACTTGAAGGAAAATGAAGAGAAAAAACAAATTGTTCTCTGTTCGGTTGAAAATATAGAAAGCATTGCCGTCAAGTTTCTAAAAGGAAACTTTACAATTGTAACAGTTTATCGACCATCAACATTGAAAAATTCAGAGTTTTTGAAGTCACTTAAATCGCTTGTGGCGGAGATTTTGTTGCATACCAAAAACTGCATATTCGTAGGCGATTTTAATGAAGATGCATTATCAAATGGACCAATACAGACATTCATGAAAAACAGTGGATTTAGACAGATTGTGCATTTCTTCACAACTGAAGGTGGCACTGCACTAGATCATGTCTACATCTCAAATTCAATACAAGCATGTACTGAACGACAATCAACATTTTACAGTTACCACGAAGCTATTGCTATTTATTTTAACGTTTAAACATCCAGTTAAGTATGAAACAAATGTTACTGCTCCACTGTTGCAGTTTAATATCTAGTTCAGATGGCGGATTCGAATTTAAACGTCCAATTATACGCGGTAGATTCATTTCTAATATCAGAGTGTTTCCAAGATATTTAAAAATCTGATATTGGTAATCTTTTCTTCTAATTAACATCATTTTCAATATTAATAACATTAATAAATGTTAACAATTCTTAATCCTTACGAATAGAACGTAGACACGACTAAAGTACAAAATTTAATAATTTTGCTTTTAAATAATTCTTTTTGGCTTACTTTTGCATTTTGCATTTTCATTTATAATTGAGAATTTAAATGATAGTACATGAAGTAACAAACGATAAAAGAAGCAATAACATGTTACTATGCAAAAAAACCTCGAGTGTTTCTTCATTTTTTCAAATGATACAGAGAAAAGAAATTGCTACACAGTTTACAAAAAGTATCAATGCAAACAAGCGTTAATATTGTTTAAAAAACTTACATTTCAGCTTTGTTTATAAAACAAAGAATTCTAAGTTGTGTATCTTGTATAAAATTGAAAATTTGACCCCAACTTCAGATTAATAATGAAAATAATATCAGAAAATTCCAAGAAAAAATGGACATCAAAAGATTTATATCTGAAACTTTATTAAGTCATTATGTATCAATATAAAACCAGGATATCTCTGATATCATTAAAAAACTTATGGAATCTTTTGTAAATAAGGTTACCTTGTACTAAGTTATTGTTACTGTTGTGAATTTCAATTCTGTGTTTGAAATTTAACCTATTCCACATCAACATAAAAATCCATATCAATCAGCAGCAACACGTCCTATAGCAAGCGACACAAGCAATAAATATTGCATATACTAACAAGAAACTTTTAAGAAAAAAAGATTTTGAATAAACGTAATTATCCTGCTGTTTATAGATTCGATTTCAAAATATGTTGAATAATAAATTCTAATAGAAAATTCTAAGATTGTTCGATGGTCAAGTGTCGCCTTTATAATCATATCAACGAGAACATATTTTTAGATAGCTCCGATTTTGTTTGGTGCCCAATTAACACTATCAAATAGTTAAATTGTAATATTAATATTCATAACGGCGAACATATAGCTGAAAGCCCCTTTAAAACTATCAAATAGTTAAAGTGTCATCTTTTAATTCATAGCAATGAATATATTATCTTTGAAAGTCCCGATAATGTTTGGTGCAAACGCACGGCAATCAAATGGTTTAACTATTACATATTAATTTATTCATTTTAAGCATAAGAAACAGTTCCTATCGTTTAATACATTCATTTTAGGTCTAAAAATGGAATATTCTCTTCAACATTCAAAATGTAAACAAAACCTTTGTTTACATATCAAAGAATTGTAAGCTCTGTAGATCGCTTAAAATTCAATGAATGACACTCACATTTTAGTTGAATATTAAAAATGCCTTACTGAAGCACTGTAAACATTAAAATCGGTAAAATAATTTTTGACCAAAATCGTGACCATGCCCCTTTTAAGCTTAAAGTTAATGAATAACTTAACTGAATATGACACCATTTTAAACTTTAAACTAGGAAAAAAGTAATTGAAATGTAATGGAAAAGTAATTGAAAAATTTTTGGAATGTATTTAAATACATTCAATAGCTAGTATTTAAAGGGAGACTCAATTACAAACTACTTCCAATTACTTTGAACAATGTAATTATGTACACTGAATTACAAATACTTCTTTCAATTACCCCATTCCTTGTTTATTCGTACTTAAAATCATTCGGATTTTCTTAAGTCGTACCAGGAATAATTCGATTTTTTCATCTTTTTATTTTAGTTTCTCTTGTTATTGGTTAAAGAGCTCTGCTTCTTACAGGAACTTCCAGCTTTCCTTCCGAAATTACCGGAAGACCCACTCGTTGCTTTGCAACGAGCTTTGCTCTAGTTCTTTTTTTTCTTTTTCTGACTTTTTTGGAGCGCTATTTCTCAAAAACTATCCAACCAATTTGCACAAAATTTTTAGGACGCATAAAGCATGATCTGCGCAACATATTATAAAATTTTCAAATGATGACGTCACTTCCGGTTTCAGATATTGACGATTTCTTAAATTTTTAAGGGTCATTTTGTCCACGCATCTCCTCCGAAACTAATCAAGATAGAAGCTTGAAATTTTCAGGGATTGTAGACGAATGTATGTAGATGTACCCCCATGCTTCCAATGATGAAAATTGCTAAAGGCCTCAAAGCTCGCCTGAACCTGAAAATTGGCACCAAATTTTTTCACGAAATTTTTGCACATTTTCTATGATATCTTTTGATGTATAAATATTTTGTTAAAACATATAATGCAAAAGTTGTTTCAAATTACACGGGCTTTCGTTTAATATCAAGAAAAAGGGGCTGGCCCCTCAAATTAGGGGCCAAGAGGGCTGTAAAGTCTTCTTACAATAACTCTTTACTGAATAATAATTTGTTATTAATTATAGAAGCAAAAATGTTCATTGTTGGGCTGTTTATTTATACAGTACCATACTTAAGTCATATGTTACGTAATTAGGGGTTTCAAGGGGCCAGAAATTCAAATTTTTGATCATTAATATCTGAAAAAGGAGAATTATTTTTAAAAGCAATGTAGAACAAAAGTTGCTCAAAAAAATGTTTTGTACAGTATGCTACCTTAAATGTTTTTGTTTATGACACCATTTAGGAGTTAAAGGGCCGGCCCCTAAAACATATTTGTACATATCTCTCAAGAACGGTTAACATTTCTTGAACACTTGTAGAACAAAATATGTTTGTATTTGCAAGACCTTTCATTTGATATCAAGAAAAAGGGGCTGGCCCCTCAAATTAGGGGCCAAGAGGGCTGTAAAGTCTTCTTACAATAACTCTTTACTGAATAATAATTTGTTATTAATTATAGAAGCAAAAATGTTCATTGTTGGGCTGTTTATTTATACAGTACCATACTTAAGTCATATGTTACGTAATTAGGGGTTTCAAGGGGCCAGAAATTCAAATTTTTGATCATTAATATCTGAAAAAGGAGAATTATTTTTAAAAGCAATGTAGAACAAAAGTTGCTCAAAAAAATGTTTTGTACAGTATGCTACCTTAAATGTTTTTGTTTATGACACCATTTAGGAGTTAAAGGGCCGGCCCCTAAAACATATTTGTACATATCTCCCAAGAACGGTTAACATTTCTTGAACACTTGTAGAACAAAATATGTTTGTATTTGCAAGACCTTTCATTTGATATCAAGAAAAAGGGGCTTGCCCCTCAAATTAGGGGCCAAGAGGGCTCTAATGTCTTTTTACAATAACTCTTTACTGAACAATAATTTGTTATTAAATATAGAAGCAAAAATGTTGTTTGTACATCTGTTCATCTAAACAGTACCATACCTAAGTCATAAATTATGTAATTAGGGGTTTCAAGGGGCCATAATTCAATATTTTGATCGTTAATATCTGAAAAAGGATAAATATTTTGAAAAGCAATGTAGAACAAAAGTGGTTAAAAATAATGTTTTTAACAATATGATTCCAAACATTTTGTTGTTAATGGCCCCGGTAAGGGGTTAAAGGATCGGCCCCTAAAATACAGTTGTTTAGATATCTCGAAAACGGTTGACAATTCATGAACACTTTTAGAACAAAATATGTTTATATTAGCGAGACCTTTTATTTGAAATCAAGAAAAAGGGGCTGACCCTTCAAATTAAGGGCCTGAAGGGCTACTAAGTCGTTTTATAATAACTCTTTTCTGATCAATAATTTGATATAAATCATAAAGCAACAAAGGAGCTTTTATTAAGCTTAATTTAAACTGAAATCCGTTTTAAAATCGGACGATGCCTTACAGAGATATTGGGATTTAAAAATTGAGTTTTCCGGAAATTTTGATTCCACGTTCTTGGTTAAATAAATAGTGTTGTGTTCAAAGATAAATTAACTCGTACCTAAAATAATTCGGAAATTGATAATTCGTACTTAAACACAATCGAATTTTTTTTGTTAAGTCGTTCTTGAAATTGGAAAGGTTTTTGTTAAGTCGTACTTAAAATAATTTGTATTTTGTTAAGTCGTACCAGGACTAATTCGATTTTTTTCATCTTTTTATTTTAGTTTTTCTTGCTATTGGTATAAGAGCTCTGCTTCTTACAGGAACTTACAGCTTTACTTCCAACATTAACGGAAGACCCACTCGTTGCTTTGCAACGAGCTTTGCTCTAGTTATTTTTGTTTTTTTTTCTTACAAATTTTGTGCACGCGAGTTCTCGGAAACGGCTACGCCGATTTTCATGAAACTTTCAGATCTAATAGATATTGATCTGAACCTTATTGGAAATTTTTTATTTTGATGACGTCACTTCCGTTTGAGAGATATTGACGTTTTAGCGATTTTTAGAGGGTCAGCTTGTCCGTCGAACTCCTCCTAAACGATAAAAGATATCAAATTCAAATTTTCAGGAATTGTAGACGAAGCAATTATGTTTATTCTAACGTTATTCACCAATACATGGCAATCATTTACTCCTATATTACGTAATTAGGGATTTTAAGGGGCCAGAAGTCCAAAACTTTGATGCTCAATATCTCTAAATGGAGAAACATTTTGATAAGCAATATTGAACAAAAGATGCTCAAAATATTGAACTTATCAATCTGCAACAATAATTTCTTTTTTATGCGGTCCCTGAAAGGAGTTACAGGGTCGGCCCCTAAAACGACCCTCTCCAGATATCTCCAGAACGGTACATAATTTCTAAACACTTGTTGAACAAAATGTGTTTGAATTGACACGAGCTTTCATATAAGATCAAGAAAAAGGGGCTGGCCCTTCAAATTAGGGGCCGATAAGGCTCTAAAGTCTTTTGATGATAACTTTTTACTGTAAAATATTTTGTGATACCTTAAAAAAACAATTATGTTTATTCTAACGTTATTCACCTATACATGGCAATCATTTAATCCTATATTACGTAATAAGGGATTATAAGGGGCCAGAAGTCCAACACTTTGATGCTCAATATCTCTAAATGGAGAAACATTTTGATAAGCAATATTGAGCAAAAGATGCTAAAAAATTAAGCTTAACAATATGCAACCATATTTTATGTGTGATACGGTCCTTAAAAGGAGTACAGGGTCGGCCCCTAAATCGACCCTCTCCAGATATCTACAGAACGGTACAGAATTTCAAACACTTGTTGAACAAAATGTGTTTGAATTGACAAACACATTCTTATGAAATCATAAAAAAAGGGGCTGGCCCTTAAAATAAGGGGCTGAGGGGGCTCTAAAGACTTTTTATGATAACTATTTACTGTGAAATATTTTTTGATCCGTTATAGAGGCAATTATGTTTATTCTAACGTTATTTACCTATACATGGCAATGATCATTTACTCCTACGTTACGTAATTAGGGATTTTAAGGGACCAGAAGTCCAAAACTCTGATCCTCTATATCTCAAAATGGAGGACATTCCGAAAAGCAGTATTTAACAAAAGATACTCAAAATAATGTGCTTAACAATGTACAACCATATATTGTTTGTTATCTTGACCCTAAAAGGAGTTTAGGACCAGATATCGAAACGATTTTCCACATATATCTCAAAGACGATAACCAATTTCTAAACACTTATTAGCAGTACACAAAAATACCTTTTAACTAAAATGAATGAAAAGGAGCTGATCCCTTAAAAAAGGGACACAAAAGGGGTAGATAGTCTTTCACCCATTACTCTTAGACCCCGCTTCCATTTCCAGATACGTTTCGTTGACGAAGATCAAGAGCAAGGTCATTCCGTATTCTAAAAATCGGACGGAAGACCTCCTCGTTGCTCGCAACGAGATCGTGTCTAGTTATTATTATTTTTTTCCACAAATTTTGTGCACGCGATTTCTCGAAAACTATTCGACCGATTTCAATCATTTTTTCACAGAAGATGGGACTTGATGTAAACTTCATACGTTTTTGAGATTTTTCCTGTCGGCACTTCCGGTACCGATTCATTGGCCATTTTGCACATTTTCACGACCTATTTTGTGCAGAGCTGATCTCAGAAACTATCAGAGATATGACTATGAAATTTTCAGGATAGGTAGTCTATAGTTTGAAGTTGTGCACTATTATGTTGTTTTACGCCAGTGGCGCCATTTCTTGGAGCTCGCCTGGGCTCAAAAATTGAGTACAAATTTTCATTCAAAATTTTCATACGTTTTCATCTGTATCTTTTTATCAGTTGATATTTTGTTAAGTCATACATAACAAAAGTAGTAGATAATTAAACGTTCTTTCTAACAAAATCAAGAAAAAGGGGCTGGCCCCTTAAATTAGCGGCCAAGACACTCGTAAACTCAATTACAAATAACTTAAAAATGATCAAAATTTTGTAGTGCAATATAGAAGCAAAGTTGTTGATTGTAGCAATATTTATCAGGTAAAATCATTTTCATACCCATTTATGACGTAATTAGGGATTTTAAGGGTCCAACGTACTTAAACTTTGATGCAATATATCTAGAGAAGGAGACATATTTTGTTAGGCAATGTAGAAAAGAAAATATTTGCATTGATGATTCTAATCGATTCAACTAATCAAAGCTCTAAAGTATGTCCCCATTAAGGATCTAGAGGGCTGGCCCGTAAATATTCAATCATTTGTATCTAAAAAATGAACAACAATTTTAGATGGGTGTAAGAACAAAAATGTTAGTATTCGTGAGACCTTTCGATTGAACTCAAGAAAAAAGGGGCTGGCCCCTTAAATTAGGGGCCAAGACACTCGTAGACTATATTACAGATAACTTGAAAACAATCAAGATTTCAAATATCTTTGGTACCTAGCCTTTTTACAAAATTGATACCAGCGAGATTTTAGTCACTGTAAGTGATTGAGACACAAACTTTTATAAATGATAGACAATCGATTGAAGATATATTTAACGGGTTTTCTTTTGTCAACCGTCACTTCCGGTACTCACCAGAAGAGTTCAAACCATTTTTTTCACAAGTTTAACTGATTATCTTTGGTGTTTCATCTTCCATGATTAACAGTGGTATACACTAAACAAATGTATAAAAAAAACCTAGCTTTTATTTTCATAAACCTCTTTTGTTCGTCCGTTTTCGGTCTCGAGACAAAAAAACCTAGATTCACCAAGATCGCAGATTTGGCAGAGAATATCGATATTTCATCGTATCATATGAAAACAAAATCGGACGGAAGACCTACTCGTTACTCGTAACGAGATCTAGTTATTATTCTTTTTTTTAAAAAAGTGGGAGAAATAAAAGGGAATGTGTAATTATGCTAATACAGAATTTTATATACTATTTTGTATACTCGATAGCGTTACATATAAATTAATTTTGGCACATTCATCGCTGACAATTCTTGGTTATCAATTATTTTTATTAATTACATAATAAACATTTCATCAAAATATCTAATTTGGCCTCGAGAAAGGGGATACTAATTAGCGTTTCATTTACAATCTTTCATGATTAATTTTTACCTATAAAACATGCCTTATAAGTAAGTAAGTAAGTAAATTATTTATTATAGTGACATGTGCATATTATGTACAATTGTGCCGTATGATACAAATTTTATAACAACTACTTGTACATGAATATTGGGCACCCGGCCCATTGGGCCTATAAGTCACCTTTGTAATATTAACAGTTATAGTTCATCACGCTTTATACAAGGTGTATCAATTATTAACTTATATTTGGGTTATGGTACATATTAAATCACAATGTTACATCAAAGTTTATATCCTGGAATGAATAAATTATATATAAAGAGATTGTCTCCGAATTCGGAATGCTTTTACAACGAATTTTGATAATTGTCTAAATGTATGGCTCATTAAATAGGTAAACACGTATTGTCTATCACGATTCAATAGTGCTGGTGATAGTAGCTGTTCGCCAAGGATCTCAGTTCGATATTGGTTATAAAACGGGCAGTCTAACACAAAGTGTAGTTCATTTTCAGTTTCTTGTTGGGTACAAAGAGTACATAATCGCTCGTTTGCAGTGGCGGATCCAGGAATTTGAAAACGGGGGGGCGCAGTTAAAGGCAGGGGGTCTGGGGGTCGCCTTGAGGCCCCCAGTGGGTCCAGGGCGAAGACCTGGTGGGGGTCCAGGGGGCGAAGCCCCCGGAAGCTCCTGAAATCTAGATATTTTGAAAGGCAAAATCATATTGTCTGGAGGGCCAATTTTTACTTATTTTCCCGTCATTTTAGTCACTAGAAATGTTACCAAAATGTTATGAGACATTTAATTTTGAAGTAACAAAAGCTGCAGAAAGTTTCAATTGAACTCTTACAAATAAGAAGTATTTATTTCATTGTATCTGGGATAAGACTTTTAACTAAATTTTGTTCATTTTGTAGGCTTTTGCAATTTTACTCAATGATATTGTTATTTGTCATAATTGTCCAGGAGAAAATTTGCACCAATGAGTTTGTCGGTCGTAAATAATTAAAATAAATAAAAACAAGAAATACTTCAAAATATCGTACACAATTATAGGTGTAACTAGACATGATCTCGTTGCGAGCAACGAGGAGGTCTTCCGACCGATTTTTAGAAGAAAATATGACGTCATCGACTTTGATTTTCGACAACGAAACATGATATGGAAAAAGGAGTGAAGTACTAATGCTTCATTGCATCGCTTTTTATAAGTTCTATTACATTGCTTTTTTAAATGCTTGCATTTTCTCCAATTAAGATTTAAAAGATTAATTTTGTCCCTAAAAACCCTACTTTGGTAACGCAAGAGAAAATCATTATATTGTAAGGATATAGAAACGTATTATACCTAATCTAGCCTTAATAAGCTTTCACAAAATGGCTCTCATTTAAGGGCTATAGATAAAAATTTAGAGCCCTTTGATCCCCTAATTTAAGGGGCCAGTCCCTTTTTTTTTGGAATCAAATGAAAGGACATTTAATTCTGAAAACATTTTGTCAACAAGTGTTTAAAAATTCGTTACCGTTCTGGAGATATATGAGAAACAAGGTTAAAGGGGCTGATATATGGGTGATCGAAATTTTGGACTTTTGGCCCCTAAAAACCCTTAATTACGTAATACATGACAAAATCGTTACATTGCTTGGATACATAACTGTGAGATAAACATATTTGCTTCTATAACATTACACAAAATATCTCTCAGTAAAGGGCTACAGATTAAAGACTTTAGAGCCCTTTGGTTCCCTAATGTTAGGGGCCAGCCCCTTTTTCTTGATATCAAATGAAAGGTCATTTAATTCTAAACAAATTTTGTTCAACAAGTGCTTAGAAATTTGTTACTATTCTGGAGATATATGAGAAACAAGGTTTTAGGGGCCGATCCCTATCTCCTTATAGGGGCCGTTTAACAACATTTTAAAGGTTGCATATTGTTAAGAACATTAATTTGAACAACTTTTCTTCTGTGTTTTATAACAAAATATTTTTCCTTTCTGAGATATGGGTGATCGAAATTTTTGACTTTTGGCCCCTAAAAACCCTTAATTCGGTAATACATGACAAAATCGTTACATTGCTTGGATACATAACTGTAAGATAAACATATTTGCTTCTATAACATTACACAAAATATCTCTCAGTAAAGGGCTACAGATTAAAGACTTTAGAGCCCTTTGGTTCCCTAATTCTAGGGGCCAGCCCCTTTTTCTTGATATCAAATGAAAGGTCATTTAATTCTAAACAAATTTTGTTCAACAAGTGCTTAGAAATTTGTTACTATTCTGGAGATATATGAGAAACAAGGTTTTAGGGGCCGATCCCTTATCTCCTTATAGGGGCCGTTTAACAACATTTTGAAGGTTGCATATTGTTAAGAACATTAATTTGAACAACTTTTCTTCTGTGTTTTATAACAAAATATTTTTCCTTTCTGAGATATGGGTGATCGAAATTTTTGACTTTTGGACCCTAAAAACCCTTAATTACGTAATACATGACAAAATCGTTACATTGCTTGGATACATAACTGTGAGATGAACATATTTGCTTCTATAACATTTCACAAAATATCTCTCAGTAAAGGACTACAGTTTAAAGACTTTAGAGCCCTTTGGTTCCCTAATGTTAGGGGCCAGCCCCTTTTTCTTGATATCAAATGAAAGGTCTTGTAAATATAAACTTTTTTTGCATTACATGTGTTAACAAAATATTTTTCAGAAAAGAGATAAACTAAGAAAACCATGAAAAATTACGACCTTTTTTTAGTATCAATTTTCGGGACCAGGCGAGCTTTAACGCCTTTTGGGCATGACAAATATGAATGCCAAATTGCACATCTACAACCTCTTGTCTACAATCCCTGAAAGTTTGAACTCAATATCTTTTACCGTTTCGGAGGAGATCCCTGGACAAGCCGACCCTCTGAAAATCGCTAAAACGTCATTTTCTCAAGAACGGAAATGACGTCATCAAAATAAAAATATATATATAAAGTTCGGATTGATATCTATTAGATCTAAAAGTTTCAAGAAAATCGGCTCAGCCATTTCCGAGAAATCGCCTGCACAAATTTTGTAAGAAAAAAAAAAATAATAATAGGGAACTAGAGCAAAGCTCGTTGCAAAGCAACGAGTGGGTCTTCCTTTAATATCTAAAGTAAAGCTGGAAGTTCTGTAAGAAGCAGAGCTCTTAAACCAATTACAAAAGTAACGATTACAAAAAAATGAAAAAAATCGAATTATTTCTTGTACGACTAACAAAATCCGAATGTTTTAAGTACGAATTAACAAAAACCTTTCTTAATTTAAGAACAACTTAACAAAAAAATCCGAATGTGTTCAAGTACGACTTAACAATTATTTTTTGTACGCGTTAATTTTACTTTGAACATAACGCTATTTTCTTAACCAAGAACGTGGAATCAAAATTTCCGGAAAACTCAATTTTTAAATCCTAATATTATTGTAATCCATCGTCCGATTTTAAAACGGATTTCAGTTTAAAATTAAGCATTAAAAAAGCTTCTTTGTTGCTTCATGAATAATATCAAATTATTGGTGAGAAAAGAGTTATTATGAAAAGACTTAATAGCCCTTCTAGCCCCTAATTTGAGGGGTCAGCCCCTTTTTCTTGATATCAAACAAAAGGTCTCGCTAATTTAAACATATTTTGTTCTACAAGTGTTCACAAATTGTAAAACGAGATATCTGAACAACTGTGTTTTAGGGGCTGACCTTTTAACCCCTTATCGGGGCCACTAACAACAACATGTTTGGTATCATTTTGTTAAGAACATTATTTTGAACAACTTTTGTTCTACATTGCTTTTAAAAATATTTCTCCTTTTTCAGACATTAATGATCAAAGTTTTGAACTTCTGGCCCCTTTAAACCCCTAATTACGTAACATATGACTTAGGTATGATACTGAATAGATAAACAGCTGTACAATGAGCATTTTTGCTTCTATAACTAATAACAAAATATTTTTCAGTAAAGAGTTATTATAAAAAGACTTTAGAGCCCCTTTGCCCCTAATATGAGGGGCCAGCCCCTTTTTCTTGATATCAAATTAAAGGTCTTGTAAATATAAACATATTTTGTCCAACAAGTGTTTAGGAATTGTTAACCTTTCTCAAGATATCTGTATAAATGTGTTTTAGGGGCCAGCCCTTAAACTCCTTACCGGGGCCACCAACAACAAAATTTTAGTTTTCGTATTGTTGAGAACATTATTTTAAACAACTTTTGTTCTACAGTGCTATTCAAAATATTTCTCCTTTTTCTGATATTAATGATCAAATTTTTCAACTTCTGGCCCTTTGAAACCCCTAATTACGTAACATATGACTAAGGTATTGTACTGAATAGATAAACAGCTGTACAATGAGCATTTTTGCTTCTATAATTAATAACAAAATATTGTTCAGTAAAGAGTTATTGTAAGAAGACTTTAGAGCCATCTTGGCCCCTAATTTGAGGGGCCAGCCCCTTTTTCTTGATATCAAATTAAAGGCCTTGCAAAATTAAACAACTTTTGCTTTACATGTGTTAACAAAATATTTATACATGAAAAGATATTACAGAAAATGTGCGAAAATTTCGTGAAGAAATTTGGTGCTAATTTTCAGGTTCAAGCGAGCTTCGAGGCCTTGAGCAATTTTCTTCATTGGAAGCATGGGGGTACATCTACATACATTCATCTACAATCCCTGAAAATTTCAAGCTTCTATCTTGATTAGTTTTGGAGGAGATGCGTGGACAAAATGACCCTTAAAAATTTACAAAATCGTCAATATCTGAAACCGGAAGTGACGTCATCATTTGAAAATTAAATAATACGTAGCACCGATCATGCTTTATCAGTCCTGAAAATTTTGTGCATATCGGTTGTATAGTTTTTGAGAAATAGCGCTCCAAAAAAGTCAGAAAAAGAAAAAAAAGAATAACTAGAGCAAAGCTCGTTGCAAAGCAACGAGTGGGTCTTCCGTTAATGGCGGAAGTAAAGCTGGAAGTTCCTGTAAGAAGCAGAGCTCTTGAACCAATAACAAGAGTAACTAAAATAAAAAGATGAAAAAATTTGAATTATTCCTGGTACGACTTAACAAAATCCGAATGATTTTAAGTACAACTTAACAAAACCCTTCTTGATTTCAAGAGCGACTTAACAAAAAAAATCCGAATGTGTTCAAGTACGACATAACAATTATTTTTGGTACGAGTTAACTTTACTTTGAACATTACACTATTTTTTAAACCAAGGACGCGGAAACAAAATTTCCGGAAAAATCAATTTTTAAACCCCGATATCTCTTTAATGCATTGTCCGATTTTAAAATGGATTTCAGTGTTAGATTCAGCTTGATAAACTCTATAAAACACATATTCATTTTTGATTTGATCAGAAAATTCATTTTTTCGAAAAATTTGTTTCACTTCCGGTTTCGACCGGAAGTGACGGATTTTTATTTCCAGCCTTATTGCACATGTAAATTGCCAAATTCATAACCACAGAAAATTTCAAGACTCTATCTTAAAGCGTTTTTGAGAAATGTCGCGGACAAAATTACTTTTTTTAAAGTTTAAAAATGACGTAACGTCAAAACGGGAGTGACGTTGTTATGGAAACTTTAACATCTTTGAGGCATTATAATTGCTCATAATCCCTGAAAGTTTCCTTTAAATAATTTGAAAACTTTTTGAGTTATGAAGCCGAAAAGGAGTCAGAAAAAAAAGAAAAAGAAAAAAAATAATAATAACTAGAGCAAAGCTCGTTGCAAAGCAACGAGTGGGTCTTCCGTTAATACTGGAAGTAAAGTTGGAAGCTCCTGTAAGAAGCAGAGCTCTGAAACCAATAACAAGAGTAACTAAAATAAAAAGATGAAAAAAATCGAATTATTCCTGGTACGACTTAACAAAATCCGAATGATTTTAAGTACGAATTAACAAAAACCTGTTTTAATTTTAAGAACGACTTAACAAAAAAAATCCGAATGTGTTCAAGTACGACTTAACAATTATTTTTGGTACGAGTTAATTTTACTTTGAACATTACGCTATTTTTTAAACCAAGGACGCGGAAACATAATTTCCGGAAAAATCAATTTTAAAGCCCCTATATCTCTTTAATGCATTGTCCGATTTTAAAACGGATTTCAGTGTTAGATTCAGCTTGATAAGCTCTATAAAACACATATTCATTTTTGATTTGATCAGAAAATTCATTTTTTCGAAAAATTTGTTTTACTTCCGGTTTCGACCGGAAGTGACGGATTTCTATTTCCAGCCTTATTGCACATGTAAATTGCCAAATTCATAACCACAGAAAATTTCAAGACTCTATCTTAAAGCGTTTTTGAGAAATGTTGGGGACAAAATGACTTTTTTTAAAGTTTAAAAATGACGTAACGTCAAAACGGAAGTGACGTTGTTATGGAAACTTTAAAATCTTTGAGGCATTATAATTGCACATAATCCCTGAAAGTTTCCTTTAAATAAGTTGAAAACTTTTTGAGTTATAAAGCCGAAAAGGAGTCAGAAAAAAAAGAAAAAGAAAAAAAATAATAATAAAAAGAAACCGAAGAATAACAAGAGGGTCTTCCGTTGGAAACGGAAGACCCTAAAAAGAAACCGAAGAATAACAAGAGGGTCTTCCGTTGGAAACGGAAGACCCTAATAAAGAAAAAGAAACCGTAGAATAACAAGAGGGTCTTCCGTTGGAAACGGAAGACCCTAAAAAGAAACCGAACGAAAACAATAAGGTCTTCCGTTGGAAAACGGAAGACCTTAATTACTAAACTATATCGAATGAAATAACACTTCTACATGAATATGCCTACAAATTATAAATCTTTGTATTTTTCATTTTACAAATTGAATTTAATATTAAAGTAAAGCATGACTTTATATGATCAGAAAAAAATCATCCACAAAAAAAAAAAAAAAAAAATCAAACGGGGGGGCGCGCGCCCGGCGCGCCGGCGCTGGATCCGCCACTGGTTTGGAGGTTCTCCTACATATCGCCCTGTCTCGATTCTTAATGGAAGGATCCCTGATCTAAGTTGAGCCATGTGAGATCTTTCCGCTTTGCTCAGATTAAACGATACATAATTTTCTAAGCCAAAATCGTTCTTGAAGGTCTTGTACGTTCGTAATTTTGGTACGTTCTCCAATGAGTCTTTCCATATTTCCGAGTAGAAATTCGTAAGATGCGATTCCACCAAACCCAAATCAATAGCGCATTTGGTGTCGTAATACTTGACCATTTCTCTCTTAGATACGTTTAAAGAATTTGTATCATGAATAACAAAGTACGTGTAAATCTGAAATGTTTTAAAGTGCACTCGCTTATCACCGCTGCGACCAGAGTTCAATCCCCGTGATCGACATTGGTTGAATGGATATGCTGGTTGCCCGCTTGGACACTTGGGTTTTCTTCGGGCACTCCGACTATCTCCCACATGACTTTTCTATCCGATCTAGCAAAAGTATGATGTTTAGTGGGTCGCCCAATATTTATGTTGGTCGTTCAAAACCCGGGATTTAAGATATGAATATTCATATATTCTGGAGTATCCATCATACGTTAAAATTTCGCAGTGTCAGTTCACCAACAGAAGAGAAAGGTGAATTGCGTAACATTACGTAATACTATACAGTATGTGTATACAGAATTTGGGTGGTTGCCGTCGGGGTGGGTGACCTGTAGCAATTAGTGTGACTTGGGGTCCGCTAAATAGAAGTATATATATAGTTTGTTCTTACAAACAGCGAAACTTTCTTTATAGAATAATTTAATTTCAAAGAAATGAAAATTTGATTTTCAATTTAAATTCAAAGAAATTAAACTGCGTATTCATAACACAATGTTTATAGAATACATCCATTAAATTACCTTTTATTGATATACTTTACACTCGATTGAAATACAGTTAACAAACTGATTATGATTTGATTTGAACATATTTTATTATGCAAAATAATATTTACATAATAGGATTGGGCAGCAGGCAAAGCCTATTTAAGCCTTCTCCACTAGGTACAAGGTAGTCATATGTATAAAATACAAGAATTGTGGAGTTAAATGATACAATTAAGAATACATGATTTTTTTGTGTAGCAAAGTGAACAAAAGAAAAAAAGAGGGGAAAAAAAAGATAAAATTGACAAAACCGGTTATAACAAAAGTAGAACAGAATTATCAAGTTTTGTCAATAAGGTTACAGCATATATATATAAATATAGGTATATGCATAATTTTGTTTACATTTTCAGTATATGTGTTAATTACATTATTTTCTTTACACAAATCTTCTGGATTTTTTAATGTATTCATGTACAAGCTTGAACAATTTAACATTTTCATCATATGAAACATCATTATCTCCATACAGTAATAGATCTAAGGTAATTGGTTTTTGGAGATTTAACATAGATATTTGATGAAAGAAACAATTTCTTTCATCATTATATTTTGGGCACTCAAAGAAAAAATGATTTGCATTTTCAGTATGAAAACCACAATAATCACAAACAGAATTTTCTCGAATAAAATCACAAAATAAGTCAGCATTTAAACTGCTAGCATTATTTCTTAGTTGACAATGTATAATGTTTTCCCTCCGATTCCCTAAATTAAAAAGTTTTGTTGGAGTCTTAAAAAAATATTTCTTAATAGCATTTGAAAAGCAAGCCAACTTTGGAAGACTTCTAATAGCTAGTGGAAGATCATTCCATAGCTTAACTGTAGATGGTATGAAACTTTTTAAATAAGATGTTGTTCTGGCTTGAGGGATAGTGTAAGTAGATTCATCATGATTTCTTAAAGGATATGGGGTTATAGGTGGAATACATGGTTCTAAAAGATTTTCAAGGTAAGTAGGTACCATGTGGTTTACCATCTTATAAAACAAAATTAACTTGTGCACTTTTCTTCTTTCTGATAACATATCCCATCCCAATTCATAATACAACTTTGTTCTAGAGGAATTGATTCTTAAGCCTGTGATAATTCTAGCTGCTGTGATTTGAACATCTTCTAAAAGATCTGATTCCCTGTCATTGCAGTTGTCCCAAATAACATCGCCATATTCTAAAACAGGTCGGATAAAGGACAGATATATTTTTATTAATGCATCGCGACAAAGTGTGTGTTTGAGCATACGCAACATGTTTAATCTACTACAAGCCTTTTCATATATGCCTTGTATATGTAATTTCCAGTTTGCATCAGACTGGAAATTAAGTCCTAAATGAACATGATTATTTTGTATTGTAATATCAGGACCATTATTACCAAATTTAATAGTAGGATGTGAAATATTTTTCCGAGTAAAGTTTAAGTTTATAGTTTTTTAGGATTAAAATCAACCATCCATTTTTTGGACCATTTATCTAACTTTAGAGATCCTTTGTTAGAGAATCTGCTGCTTCCATAATATCCTGATCAACAATAACATAGAGTGATGTGTCATCAGCAAATAGTCGAACATTATTGGACAAGTCAGAGGCAATATCATTAATGTACAATAGGAATAAGAATGGCCCTAACACTGATCCTTGTGGGACACCAGAGTTAGTAGGACCCAATGAAGATGTAAAACCATCTAAGACTACCTTTTGTTTTCTATTCCATAGATAATTTTTTACCCAGTTAATAATTTGACTTGAAATGCCATACTGTTTTAATTTAAGAATGATACCCTCATGCCAAACCCTATCAAAAGCTTTGGATATATCACAAAATATGAACCTTATGTCTTTGCCTTTGTCTAAATTGGAAACAATGGTGTTGTAGATTTCAACCAGCTGATTAGTGGTTGAGTCTCCACTTTGGAAACCTGATTGATATTTGTACAAAATGTTATTTTCAAGAATGAAGTTATTGAGATGCTTGACTATAATTTTTTCTAATAACTTACATATAACAGATGTAACTGATATGGGTCTATAGTTATTTACATCATCAGGAGTACCCTTATTTTTAAAAACAGGAGTAACCATTGCGATTTTCCATATGTGGGGAAGTACACCATTACTTAGTGACATATTGAATAGTTTAGCCAAAGGTTTGCAAATAACATGTGCAACCTGTTTTAAAATTCTTGGTGTTATGGAGTCAGGACCTGATGGCTTAGATATATTGATAGCTTGTAATTGATCCAATACTTCATTGTCAGTAATATAGTGAGTGTTCATGTGATGTAAAGGTGGGTCTGGTACATTGTGTGCTAAGTTTTGGGACACAGATATGGTAGAAATATTTGTAAAGAAATTGTTAAATGCATTAGCTTTGTCTATGGGATGAAATAATGTCTGACCATTGACTTTCAATGGAGGTGATGGTTTGTGTTTGTTGTTTAATTTACAAAGTGATTTAACTATTCGCCACCATTTACCAGGAGGAATTGACTTATTAATTTGGTCTGAAATTTTTTTATTATATTTCTGTCGAGAAGCACGTATTTCATCTATAACTTTATTACGCAAGTATCTATATCTTTCCCAGTGTAGAGGATTTTGGGTTTTTACAGCTTTATGGTGGATACGATTGCGCTTCCTCATTAAAACTCTGATAGTGCTATTCATAAATACTTTATCCCGTGGCCTTATTGTGACAATTTTCTTGGGTACATGTTTGTCTACAATAGTTTTAAAAGTGTTTGTAAAATTTGAGTATGTTTTATCTATATCTGTGGAATTGAAGACTTCTACATCCCAATCAACATTACTCAACTCGTTATTGAGTTTATCAAAATCAGCATTGTTGTAGTCAGTAATTTCTCTCCTATAAGCATATTGTTTGTGTGAACAGAAATGCAAGTCAATGCCTACAACTGAGTGTGTACTACAAAATGGAGGAGATACAGTTGTATTTCTAACTAAGGCTGGGTTGTTTGTAACTATTAAATCAATACATGTACCTTCTGTGATTGTAAAGTTTGTCGGTGTATTGATTAAATTGTGTAAGTTGAGTTGTTGAAGTATTTGTTTGAACCTTGTACTTTGATTTGAAAAAACATTGGTATTAAAATCACCCAGCAAAAATGTTGGGAGATTATGATCAAGAACTTTGTTAAGGTTTCGGGCGAGTAAATCCCAATAACTAACTACAGAAGAAGGCGGCCTGTATAATGTACCTATCAGGAATTTTTTGTTATTTGTCTGAATTTCTGACCAAACAATTTCTAACCCTTGCATTGATAAATCAGTACGTTCGTAATAACTTAATTTGTCAGAAATATATATTGCAACACCACCACCATATCTATTTCTATCATTACGTATAGGTGGATGAAAGCCATCTATCTGTATACTTTCGTTATTAATAGAATCATCAAGGTGGGTTTCACTAATTGTAATTATATCATACATTGATAATTCCGCAGTAATAATATCTAACTTGGGTAAGAGGCTACATACATTATTGTGTACAATACTAAGAGGTTTCGTAAAAGAAGTATTGTTATTTGGTCCTGGGTTGGTTTCAATATTACCTAACATGAGGAGCAAAAAAATAATGCAGAAGAAGTGTAAATTTCTCATAGAGTAAGAATGAAAATGAACCCCTGTCATCTCAATATAGGTTGAGTTTACCTTAATCATGTGTATCAAAAATATAGCTTAGGTATGAGAAGTTTGGTGACAGGAGCTCTCTATACATCGGATATGCTGTGGAAGTACATAAAAAGAAAACCGGTTTGAATTGATCGTACGAATACGGAAAGAAATTGAAAATACAGTCAAAACAGAACATATATACAAAATAATATGTAAACTTTGAAATACATGCAAGAATAGGGTTTTCTTGCGAAAAGCATTTCACAAAAATAACATTCCAAAAAAGAATCGTCACATGAAGAAAAAAAGACGACCTTTGAGTGTTTGAAGTATACAATACAGCAAACAGTACAAATAAAGATATGTAGATATAGATTACTTGTATATACAGACTCATATTTAGATACGAGTAACCAGCAGAAAAAATAAAAAATAAATAAAGAGTTATTTAATAACGTATAACAGTGAAAGTCATTTAGAACGCATCTCTGGAATAGCGCATGAACACGTCAAAATGTTTGGGGGAAATCCCATTCTAAAAATAGCACAACGGTATGTAGGATTATAACCAAGGTTAATCGGTTAATAATGTTATATACACATACTAGTATTCGTACTTTTTAAAATGGTAAAATGTGATTGTTTGAATGCATGTAAAATTTATAAAATCATTATAGGAATCATATGAGTATACGATGTGTGTTTGTGTGATTAAGTGAAAAAAAAACTTCTTTACGCGATATGTGGTATATTATTAATTCCTTTAGGCATGTTAAAATTAAGAAAGTTTTATTTTTCAAATTTCTTAGAATTTTATTTATTTTGACTTTGGAGAGAGAGAGAGAGAGAGAGAGAGAGAGAGAGAGAGAGAGAGAGAGAGAGAGAGAGAGAGAGAGAGAGAGAGAGAGAGAGAGAGAGTCTCACTCAACATTTGATAAGATTTTTCACGGCACGTGGTCGGAGCACGGGTGCTGTGTTATGTTATAGTAAAACTCACCCATAAACACAGTGATAGCTTTTCTATAAATTGTGCTGTACTTGTGATTTTCTATATATCTGTCTGAATCATGCATTATTTTATCTTTATGCAGTATAGACAGAAAGCACGTATGATCATGTACTTTTATATATTCGTCCTTGGTATGATACATATATTTCTGAAAACGCCCGTAACAAAACATTTGCTCTTATGTGCACTTCAATTAGAGTGCCATTATTGCAACAGGTTCTACTTTAACAGTTCACATAAAATATTAATAATTTGGAGAGAGAGAGAGAGAGAGAGAGAGAGAGAGAGAGAGAGAGAGAGAGAGGGGGAGGGAGAGAGAGAGAGTCTCGACATTTGATAAGATTTCTCACGGCACGTGGTCGGAGTACGGGTGCTGTCACAGACAGGAAGTGTTGTGTAATAGTTAACAACCCGGAAACACAGGGATGACTGAATTTCAATGGACCTGTTTGAATTATGCATTATTTTGTGTTCAAATATAGGCGGTCTACCTAAAGCGCGAATGACATTTATTGTCGCCTTCATGTACATTGTATATGTAGCAGGTCAGTGCCGTATAGGTTTTTATCAGTACTTCGCGTTGTGTTTATTTTTGTTTTGTGACTGAATTTGACCTCTACATTAAGAATTAAACTTTACTAAATTATAAGTAAGGTATGAAAACGACTTTACTCTCACTATAGATAAACCAGATATAATAAACCAAACTCAAAGTAAATGAAAACCAAGATTAGCAACCCATTATAAATTTATTATAACAAAATAAGAACACAAGGCAATAGCATATACTTAAAATCCCCCAACCCTAAAACCTAACTTTAACAGGGACCTTAAATAGACAGACGAGACGGGCCGGGACTCAGGAGAAAAGTACCTAGCGAAACCAGCTGTCTCCCTCGTCAAATAAGGACTTACATGGGTTTATATATGGGACAGAACAATAGACAAATGTCATTAAAGTTATTGGTTAACGTATAAAGTGGGCGTTACCAAAGTAATAGAATGAATCACATCGGGATCTGGATACTAATAATAATAAATAGAAACGAAATCCCGATCTACCACATATATAATAACGCGTTATTGCATGCCATATACCAAAATCCTTAATCAATAATATTTTACTTTTTTTCTGAAAACGGCTACATGCATAAATACGTTACATGTAACGATGGCTCGAACTTCGATCGGTCAAAGTGAGACTCCCACTGCACGAAAAGTCGCGTTTAATATAATTTTATAGATTCGTTTACCAAATTATATTTCTTGTTCTGAATATAATTTGTATATATAACGTTATATTATATGCAAAATATAATGTCATATACTTGATTGGATTTTATAATAAAGTATAATTAGATTTAATGCGATATTCAACAAGAATAATGTAGTTTAATAGAAAAAATTATACGTTTCGTTTAAGAAAATTGACATTCATACGTAAATACATTTATACATAAAGTTTAATAATGTTTCTGGTATTCAGTAAATATATATGATAATTAATGTGTCAATAATATGTTATTTTATACAAAATAAAATGTTGTTTACGTACTCATTATTGCAAAAACACAAAATCGTCTATATGTATCAAAGTATCTGATAGTGTGTTCTGATTTAATCATGGGAGGGGTTCAGACGGTAAACACAAAACATCCTAATGATTATTTTTTCAGACACGTATAAGTAGATTAGATACAATATACAAAAAAGTATAATAAAGTTTAATAGAAAAAAAATATGACTATGATAATTTTAGTTTGAACTTTATATGTAAATTTGCTTATACTTGAAGTTTAACTAAGTTTGATTTGCATTAAATATACGTGATAATTAATGTGCCATTAATATATCTCTCATTTAGAATAAAATATTGTTTACACACTGATACAAACAGACAAATAAAGCATCCAATATTATTATATGCTCTGAACTTACATGTACGTGGAAGGGGTTTGGAACGAAAAAAAAACCCACTAAATTAATCACTTCATGGAAATATTTGATTTGTAGTAAAAAAACAAAAACAAACTAGAGCAAAGCTCGTTGCAAAGCAACGAGTGGGTCTTCCGTTAATGTCAAGAGTAAAGCTTGATGTTCCTGCAAGAAGCAGAGTGTTTAAATCAATAACGAGCAACTTAAAGTAAACGATAAAAATAAATACGAATGATACTATGTACGAATTAACAAAAACCTTAACGATTCTAAGAACGACTTAACAAAAAAATAATTCCGAAAGTGTCAAAGTACTTAACAAAATTCGAATTATTTTTGGTACGAGTTTGAACTTCACGCTATTTTTGAAACCAAAAAACGCAGAATCAAAATTTCTGAAAAATCAATTTTTAAACCCCGATATCTGTTATGCATCGTCCGATTTAAAAACGGATTTTAGTTTTGTACTCATCATGAAAATTACCGTAGGTTACATATGTTTAATTTTTAATATTGAAAAACAATGAAAAACTAAAACAAAAGGCAAATGGGCCACATCGCTCACCTGAGGAACAATAGGTATGATAAAATCAGCTTAATGGAGTCACAATGCAAACTACCTGGACAATGTACAATAATACATGTAGATCCTGTATAAATAAAATCCATTTTCCCCCCTAAATATTCTTAAGCTTATGTTTATAATCATTAGTTCCTTTTCTAAAAGGATGATTTTATACTGATTTTATAGTCATATCGCATGTTGAGTATTGCAGTTCTCAAAAAGATCCTTAACAATAGTTTATATATGAGATATAAACCTACATCAAACTCTGAACCTTCTTGTGAGGCCAAAGAACTGTCCTGGGGCCAAAGTCTTAACAATTATAAAGAACCATCTGGCTGATTAGTTTCTGAGAAGAAGATTTTTAAATATTTACTCTATATATTCCTATGTTAAACTTTGACCCCCCCCCCCCCCCACCCATTGTGGCCCAAACCTATCCCCGGGGTCATGATTTTCACAACTTTGTATCTACACTACCTGAGGATGCTTCCACATAAGTTTCAGCTTTCCTGGCTTATTAGTTTCTGAGAAGATGATTTTTAAAGATTTTCTCTATATATTCCTATGTAAAAATCCATTCCCCCATTGTGACCCCACCATACCACCTGGGACTATGATTTGAACAAACTTGAATCTACACTACCTGAGGATGCTTCCACTTTAATTTGTGCTTTTCTGGCCTAATAAATTTTGAGAAGAAGATTTTCAAAGATTTTCTCTATATATTCCTATGTAAAACTTGATCCCCCTCTTGTGGCCCCTCCCTACCAACGGGGGCCATGATTTGAACAAACTTGAATCTACACTACCTGAGGATGCCTCCACACAAGTTTAAGCTTTTCAGGCCGAATAGTTTTTGAGAAGAAGATTTTTGAAAAATACCAACAAATTTTCAATAATTCTCAATTATCTCCCCTTTAAAGAGGGCGTGGCCCTTCATTTGAACAAACTTGAATCCCCTTCACCTAGTGGTGGTGCTTAGTGCCAAATGTGGTTGAAATCTGCCCAGTGGTTCTTGAAAAGAAGATGAAAATATTGTGATCAGAAAAGCTCACTTGAGCCTTTGGTTCAGGTGAGCTAAAAGAAAAATAAAGGAAACATAATTGCATACTTTTATTGAAAAACAAATTTTCACAGCTAACAATTGTAAATTACTTTAAACAGCCATAATTTTGTTTGTTATAATTTCTTATCAAACACAAACCACAACAAGGCATGATGCTTTCTTAAAGTTCCATTACAGTAACTGTTCATGAATTATCCGATTTAATTTTTACTGGTAAATAGTCTGTAGAACACATTAAGGAATATGCATGTGGGTAGAGGTGACAGGTTAACCTCAAGAGCTGAAAAGAATCAACAGGTAAAAACCATGTGGCCACCAATAGCTGAAATTAAAAAAATCAATAAGCTGTGTTAATACATGTACCGGTATAAAGTTTACATTAACATATGCATAGTATTTCTGAAAAAAATACACTGACCATGCAGTGTAATTAGTCAATCGCAACTTCTCAGGCCTTTCCGGCAAGCTCGGAAAAACACCTCGAATGTATTAACATCACCGGATGTTAGAATTATATACAAAATGGAGTCGCTTCCCATTAAATTAGTATCGGATAGAGAGTCTTGTATGTTGCTTCTGTGTTATATTTTAGTGTATATCGTTTACTTTAATGAAGTATAGCTCACATCTCAACAGATCGTAAAATGCGTTCTATTTATATCAAGTTTTACAAAAAGGTGGGTTGTCATGGACGCCTAGGTAATACATTCGAGGTGTTTTTCCGAGCTTGCCGTAAAGGCCCGAGAAGTTGCGATTGTGTAATTAGTATGACATATCCCGATACGTGACATAAGATGGCACAGGACAGTTTTTTTGATACATTTCATTGTAGCCTGGGGACGTGTGTCTTCGGAACCCTGTAACTAGAATTTCCTCAGTTCCCATTCAGCACATATACCTTTAATTCACTCTTTATAAGGCCAAACACCAATTTCTGAAGAAAATTTCTAGTCAAAACCTGTAAAAATTTTCTACATACTGGTTTTTATGAGATTTTGATCCTTCCATATTTTGCTAATTTTTCATGATTTTTCAGCTTTTTAGACCTCCCCAAGCCAATTCCCTGCAAAGGGTTGACCTTCCGTACCATGTGCATGTTGCACCATCACATGTCAGAAACTTACCGGTGTATAGTTTATAATGCCCCATCCAACTACTTTTCGTGTTATTTACCTTCCCGTCTGTAACTTGCATTTTCACGGTCTAAAGTCAACACAACAGTCATTATAAGCCGCAGGTTTCCCATTTTACTTCTGAATCTCATGTACCTAACATAGGGGGCCTACATGTACATATTGAATATCAACTTCAACAAGAGACATCCCTATAAGTAATGATAATCATTAAAAATCGTTTCATGAATTTTAGCAACACTCATAAGCCTTTAAGTACAGCAACTCTCAATTTTACAAAAATATTGACGGGTACTTTATCCGAAACTGTCCCTTGCTACCTTTAACTTACACTAACATTCTCTGAAAAGTCATCTTGTCTTAAACTTACAAATCTTATGCTATTCTGAGAAAAAGTATACCTCATTTTGCCAATTCCATTAACAAAGGATTAAGAAAAATATGGCCATTTCAGTGAACCCAGCATTTCCACTTTCCTCTATTTAACACAGATTCATAGGGCTCTCCATAAATAAAGCATCTTTACCTAATCTTATAGAGGTCAACTGTTGTTCAACCTCCCTAAATAAGAAACCTTATTCAAAACTACATACATATACATGATATTATCATGACAAAAGCATCACATCACTTAGAAATACCCTTACATGTATACCCTCCCCCTATTTTTTGATTTTCCTAAGAAGCATTAGTTTGAACACTTTAACCTAATATTATGAAACTCGTGGCAATTCCCTTAAGTCATTTCTCACACATACTTAAAAACAACCATCACTGATATTGAAAATTGATCTTTTCTTGGTAAATGGATGAAATGTAACATTTTTTTTCACAAAAAGACATGCCGCCATACATGTGATTTCTTGTTTTCATGAAACAGTAAGCTTATAATCATATTTAGTGAATATCTTATTTATTCTTGTTTCTAGTCTCCTTTTAACTTTGCTAAAATAGTAAGACCTACCAGTGTGATGTCTGCTCTTAATTAAAATGAAATTCAAACATAACCGGGTACCTGGGGATGGATGAGAATTCCATGATAAATGTTCAAATTTTACATGTTTTTCCTACATTTTTGATGCCTATATACAATAAAAGGGTAAACATTTGTTGTTTCTTGTTCATTTCGAGAGTAATTATTATAGCAGATGTTATTTCAAGGTCAAATGTACATTTACATATCCAACATGTAATGGTAATGGAGACAATTGGAAAGAGGGGGTGGCTTTTTGAATTCTGTAAATATATCTAAAATATCACTTTTGGATAGGAAGGAGCAAAAACTTGAGTTTTTTTACATATTGTTTACTTTGATAACTGCATTTGTCTACATGTGAATTTTATTTGAAAGAAAAACATGCTGTTTTAAAAAAATTGAGTTATATAAGTCAGGTTGCTTAATGTTATTTCATGAAATCAGACAGCAAAATTGCTGCAAATTTATAATTTAAATAATTCAATTGATCAAAACTCTTTTACTGTGCAGTATTAATTCTTATCTCGGTAATTAACTTAAGCCTATTAATTGTCATCAGAATAGGAAATACCTACTTTCTAAGCCAATTTACTCTAGTGGTGGTCATTCTACACATTTAAAAGGGATTTACTTCCCTTGTATATTATAGCTAATAAATCATGTAATGACATATATAACCAACAAAATCATCCATTTTCCCAAAATAGACTACTTTTGGTACAAAATCCACTCAAAATTACAGTTAAATGAGAAATCTGAAAATACCATGTAGTCTTGAAACTTACACTAACATTCTCTGAAAAGTCATCTTGTCTTAAACTTACAAAGCTTATGCTATTCTGAGAAAAAGTATACCTCATTTTGCCAATTCCATTAAGGATTAAGAAAAATATGGCCATTTCAGTGAACCCAGCATTTCCACTTTCCTCTATTAAACACAGATTTATAGGGCTCTCCATAAATAAAGCATCTTTACCTAATCTTTTAGAGGTCAACTGTTGTTCAACCTCCCTAAATAAGAAACCTTATTCAAAACTACATACATATACATGATGTTATCATGACAAAAGCATCACATCACTTAGAAATACCCTTACATGTATACCATCCCCCTATTTTTTGATTTTCCTAAGAAGCATTAGGTTGAACACTTTAACCAAATATTATGAAATTTAAATGCTTCTATTCTGATCAATTGAATTTTTAAGCAGCGTGAAATTAAAACCATCGAAATTGATACTTTAGTTAAAATCATGAAATTTTAACACGGTGGAATTAAAACGACTTACAGTATTTCATCCGAACAGCCTCAAAGTATAATTTTCTGCTATACCATTTTTTTAAAATGAATTCTGCTGGGTTTTTTTTTTGCTAATAAATTTAGCGAGGATTTTTTTATCTTTTCTAATTAATGACAGGTTTTAAAAACAATATTATGTTTAGTATGTATAAAATTCCATAAACAATTTTACAAAGCTTTGGATTTTAATTGCACAATGAAAAAATGAGGGATTGCATGATAATACATGCTCATTTTGAAATTTAAAGCATTGTTGATTTCTTTTCCTAGATAGAGATATGCACAAAATGATGTTGCTCTGTGATGCTTTGCCAAGATTAAAAGCATGAGAGAGAGAGAGAGAGAGAGAGAGAGAGAGAGAGAGAGAGAGAGAGAGAGAGAGAGAGAGAGAGAGAGAGAGAGAGAGACCTGAGGCTATTGTAGTAAAAATTATTACATACATTTGTCTTACTGTAAAAATTGTTTACAATGTAGATGTGTTCTGCATGTAAAGTTTACCTAAAATGAATCAATAAAATTCAATATATATAAAAGATAAACTAAATCTCAAAGAATTTCTGTGTTCTGTGAAATAATCAAATCTTGAGAAGAATGTTTTATAGATATCAGGGAACATTAACCTAAAATCTGAACTTAAAGTTCTTTTCATCTTGCACTCTGTTTTACACGCTCTTTCACAGGCGGTTATCATATATAACGGCGAGCCAGACAAAAGTTCTAATTTTATTTAGACTGAATATTTACCATGTCAAATATATTTATTTAATTAAGCACAAGCCTGTCTGAGTTCTTTAATTCATTAATTAAGTGGAGGTGCTATTTTCAAATATTTAGGGTAAAGTTATCATCATGCAAACATGCACTCTAATTACAACATTCTACTCTTGTGTGCCTTTGGACCCCCACCCCTTTTAATTGCACTGTTTTACAGTGTGTGGTGTGTTGTTCAATACAAAATAAGACATACATATACATAATAATAGAAATTCAAAAGAGTAGTGTGCAAAACATACACGTGAAAATACATTGGACAGATGATATCCCGAGATTTCTCTGACTCAAATGCCCGCTTTTATATTGTTACGCACGTCAAAAGCGGAGGTTAGAGTCAGAGGAATGTCGGATTAGATTGAAAAGTGCACAAACACTTTGAAGAGAAAAAGTCAATACGACATATCCTGTATTGAAACATACCTTTATAATCTGTCATACGTTAGTTGAGCTGAAATTTCCACTATCGCCGTCTTGCAGGCCATTCTTCTGACACACCGCTATCAGCTGTTGCTCGCAGTCAAAACATGGCGAGTTGACATGGTGAATCGTACGATAATTATTTCGATTAAAACTAATAAGACTAATAAAAACTAACAACGTAATTATCGATCGAATTAACGAAATTGTTTCAATAAACACTCTGATTAACTATATAAAAAAGGAGTTCGGTTTTATGACCTGTACAAAATCTTTTCAGCAGGAGTTACTTTAAGTGTGAATTTTGCACTATTTTTTAAACCAATAACGAGGAATCAACATTTCCGGAAAAATCAATATTTAAATCCCGATATCTCTGCAATGCAGTATCCGATTTTAAAACGAATTGAAGTTTTGTATTTAGCTTTGCAAACTATATAATATGCATATAATTTTATGTTTTTTAAAAAGTTTTATGATCAGTACGAATTGTTACAGTAGAAGTTACTTTCAGTGTGAATTTTGCACTATTTTTGAAACCAAGAACGCGGCATCAAAATTTCCGGGAAAATCAGGTTTTAAACCTCGATATCTCTGTAATGCATCCTCCGAATTTTAAACGGTTTTCAGCATTAGACTCAGCTTATTAAGCTCTACAAAATACGTATACGTTTTTTGTTTGATCAAAAAATTCATTTTTTCAAAAAATTTGATTCGCTTCCAGTTTCGACCGGAAGTGACAGATTTTTATTATATAGCTTCATTACAGAGGTAAATTGACCAAATAATAACCATTGAAAATTTCAAGCCTCTATCTTAAAGCGTTTTTGAGAAAAGTCCCGGACAAAATGACTTTTTTAAAAATTTTAAAATGACGTCACGTCAAAACGGAAGTGACGTTGTCTTTAAAACTTTAACATCTGTGAGGGACGATAACTTGCTAAAATCTCTGCAAGTTTCATTGAAATCGGTTGAAAACTTTTTGAGTTATGAAGCAAAAAAGGAGTCAGAAAAAAAAGAAAAAGTATAATAATAATAAAAAGAAACCGAAGAAAAACAAAAGGGTCTTCCGTTGGAAAACGGAAGACCCTAATAATAAGAATAAGAAAAAAAAGAAACCGTAGAAAAACAGAAGGGTCTTCCGTTGGAAACGGAAGACCCTAATAATAATAACTAGAGCAAAGCTCGTTGCAAAGCAAAGAGTGGGTCTTCCGTTAATGGCGGAAGTAAAGCTAGAAGTTCCTGTAAGAAGCAGAGCTCTTGAACCAATAACAAGAGTAACTAAAATAAAAAGATGAAAAAATCGAATTATTCCTGGTACGACTTAACAAAATCCGAATGATTTTAAGTACGACTTAACAAAACCCTTCTTGATTTCAAGAGCGACTTAACAAAAAAAATCCGAATGTGTTCAAGTACGACTTAACAATTATTTTTGGTACGAGTTAACTTTACTTTGAACATTACACTATTTTTTAAACCAAGGACGCGGAAACAAAATTTCCGGAAAAATCAATTTTTAAACCCCGATATCTCTTTAATGCATTGTCCGATTTTAAAATGGATTTCAGTGTTAGATTCAGCTTGATAAGCTCTATAAAACACATATTCATTTTTGATTTGATCGGAAAATTCATTTTTTCGAAAATTTTTTTTCACTTCCGGTTTCGACCGGAAGTGACGGATTTTTATTTCCAGCCTTATTGCACATGTAAATTGCCAAATTCATAACCACAGAAAATTTCAAGACTCTATCTTAAAGCGTTTTTGAGAAATGTCGCGGACAAAATTACTTTTTTTAAAGTTTAAAAATGACGTAACGTCAAAACGGAAGTGACGTTGTTATGGAAACTTTAACATCTTTGAGGCATTATAATTGCACATAATCCCTGAAAGTTTCCTTTAAATAAGTTGAAAACTTTTTGAGTTATGAAGCCGAAAAGGAGTCAGAAAAAAAAGAAAAAGAAAAAAAACTAGAGCAAAGCTCGTTGCAAAGCAACGAGTGGGTCTTCCGTTAATTTCGGAAGTAAAGCTGGAAGTTCCTTTAAGAAGCAGAGCTCTTAAACCAATAACAAGAGTAACTAAAATAAAAAGATAAAAAAATCGAATTATTCCTGGTACGACTTAACAAAATACGAATCATTTTAAGTACGACTTAACAAAAACCTTTCCGATTTCAAGAACGACTTTACAAAAAAAATCCGAATGTGTTACTGTACGACTTAACAATTATTTTTGGTACGAGTTAATTTTACTTTGAACGTTACGCTATTTTTTAAACCAAGGACGCGGAATCAAAATTTCCGGAAAAATCAATTTTTAAACCCCGATATCTCTGTAATGCATGGTCCGATTTTAATACGGCTTTCAGTGTTAGATTCAGCCTAATCAGCTCTACAAAACACATATTCATTTTTGATTTGATCAGAAAATTCATTTTTTCGAAAATTTTGTTTCATTTCCGGTTTCGACCGGAAGTGACAGATTTTCATTTTCGGCCTTATTACAGAGGTAAATCGACCAAATCACTATCACTGAAAATTTCAAGCCTCTATCTTAAAGCGCTTTTGAGAAAAGTCCGGGACAAAATGACTTTTTGAAATTTTTAAAAATGACGTCACGTCAAAACGGGGGTGACGTTCTCTTTAAAACTTTAACATTTTTGAGGGACGCCAATTTGCAAAAATCTCTGAAAATTTCATCAAAATCGGTTTAAAACCTTTTGAGTTATGAAGTAAAAAAGGAGTCAGAAGAAAAGAAAAAGAATAATAACTAGAGCAAAGCTCGTTGCAAAGCAACGAGTGGGTCTTCCGTTAATGTCGGAAGTAATGCTGGAAGTTCATGTTAGAAGCAGAGCTCTTAAACCAATAACAAGAGTAACTAAAATAAAAAGATGAAATAATCGAATTATTCCTGGTACGACTTAACAAAATACGAATGATTTTAAGTACGACTTAACAAAAACCTTTCCGATTTCAAGAACAACTTAACAAAAAAAATCCGAATATGTTGAAGTACGACTTAGCAATTATTTTTGGTACGAGTTAATTTTACTTTGAACATTACGCTATTTTTTAAACCAAGGACACGGAATCAAAATTTCCGGAAAAATCAATTTTTAAACCCCGATATCTCTGTAATGCATCGTCCGATTCAAAAACGGATTTCAGTTTTGAACTCAGCATGAAAGTTACTGTAAGATACGTCCATAAAGTTTTTAAAATTGAAAAACACGAAAATTCAAAAAAATTGGTTTTGCTTCCGGTTTCGACCGGAAGTGTCCGAATTGAGTTTCCAGCCTTATGTCATAAGTAAAACGATAGTTCTACCTTCTCTGTAAATCTCATAGCTTTATCTTAAATCAAAAATGAGAAAAGCCCCGGACAAAATCACTTTTTAAAACGTGAAAAACGTCGATATCTGACGAAATTGATGACGTCATCAATTAATTTTTTCACATCATAGAGATCTTTTAAATACACATTAAATCTGTAAATTTCAAAACAATCGATGCAAGCGTTTTTGAAATATTTGAGTTGGAAAAAAAATAAAAAGAATAATAATAATAAGAATAAGAAAAAAAAGAAACCGTAGAAAAACAAAAGGGTCTTCCGTTGGAAACGGAAGACCCTAATAATAATGAAAAAGAAACCGAAGAATAACAAGAGGGTCTTCCGTTGGAAACGGAAGACCCTAATAATAATAAAAAGAAACCGAAGAATAACAAGAGGGTCTTCCGTTGGAAACGGAAGACCCTAAAAAACCCCACAAACTCACAAAGCAAATAAAAAATATTTGACTATAACAATTGGTAGAGAGAGAGAGAGAGAGAGAGAGAGAGAGAGAGAGAGAGAGAGAGAGAGAGAGAGAGAGAGCTCTACGCGCAAATTTAGCAAATCAAAAATCGAGAGAATTCTGAACGCGCCAAGCTGCGTTGGAGACAACATGTCGGATTCGAGTGAAGTAGCGAAGTAGATCTATAAGAATTTAGTGCTCTTGGACTGATGAATCATCAGATTCGTACATCGACGAAATCTTTAGGAAAACATCCATTGTCAAGTGCCGAAAGGGAAGAAAAAGTCACCACCATGTCAAGCAGGTAGAGCGCTCTTGAGAAACAAGATGGCGAAACAGTCCCACAACGTCAGTCCTTTGCCTCAACTTCTGTTCTTACATGTAGCAGCACCTTGGAGATAGGTTCGCCGGCCAGTAGTACCAGTTGTTTAATAGGTATGGTGGTGATTACGGTATCGATAAACACTCTCTCTTGTAATTTTATAGTTACTTCCCCTTGTGAACATAATTATTTTCCTTGTAAGAATTAGTCAACTCGTATCCAAACTGATTTGTAATCAAATAGTCGGATAGTCCGAGTGAAAAATAACTTCAAATTACATTATTATGCCCACAGTCATAACTGTTTAATATTGATACTCATTTAAATAGATATTGTCGGGTATGTCATATTATCAAATTACCATATTATCTACCGGTATAAGTATTTGTACTCGCATATGCTTGGGGACGGGACCCCCCCCCCCCCCCATATTCACGAGTTATTTTTCAGCATTTGACACCTTATGAAATTAAAGAGACCATCATTTCCAGCCTTTCGGTTCTTTTGCAGTTATGAGTCCGTCCTATGAATATCCCCGTAGTTTTGTCAAGGCTGGTGCAATGAAAAATCCCCATAGACTATTTTGAGTTGTATATTGAGATCTGAGGGGGCAAAAGCCAAAGGGGTGTTTCAAAACAGATAATCTGAACATATTTCATATTTATTTTGAGGATAAACGTAATTTGAGCACTTAGGCATTTATGATTATCAAAATATCAAGCAAAAAGTGAAGGAAGAAAAAACTCGGGACAGAGTATAGCTATTAACCAAGAATTGCTACCCATTATAGTCGCAATCTGTGACCTATTCATTATGAGTCGGCTTGGGTATACGAGTCGGTTTGGGTACAACTTGACTTGATTTCACTTAGAGGCCTAGAATAACTCTTCAATGCCTGTATTTTGATTTATTTTCACTATTTTGATATTGAATAGGACCAGCATCGGGCCCTCTTTTCAAGTTGAGAAAGATTGAGTTTCAGCAGGAAAAGATCTTGGAGGGGCAGAAGGAAATCATCGCTTAATACTCTCTGAAAGTAATCCATCGCAAAAGAAAGAAATAAGAAAGTTAAAATATGTGTATCCAGCCAAGTACATGTAAGTATATTTGATGTCAATAAAATATTGGTCTGATTTTTTAACATATAACCACAAAAAAATATAGGGATGGGTCAATTCACCAGTGCATCACGGTATATATTTTGACCATATTTGGATCGATACATTTACCATTAATACAACGATACCTTAGCGAACTTTTTTATTTATTTTCCAAAAATATCCGAGCTTCATATATCAGCTATTTTTAGTCCGCGCGCCTAATATGAAGGTACAAAGATGGCAGAAAACCTCGTAAAGTTGTCAAATCGAAGCTAAATCTGGAGTGTGGAAAACTTTTGGATTACTTGTTTATGAAAAAGTAGTGAATACAAGATGAAAGTAATTTGCAAATTGTTCAACTTTCATTTATAATAAATTGATATTGCTTTGGACATATGGTAATACATAAACAGATTCAATAAATTGTAAGCCCTTATTCATGTTTTCATTAAGTTGCAATGTATCGTGATATATATCATATCGCATCTCATGTATCGTGATTTGTATTGAATCTGCTAAGTAAAGTATCGGCCCTGAAAAAATTCATGACTGAATTGAAGCTGCAGATTTTTTTTCAGAGATTAATCTATTGTAGCTTTTTGTTTAAATGTTTTTTTAATTAAGTTTTGCTAGAATCTTGTTGGGGGGGGGGGGCTAAGAATTATAGTAGATTATGTGGTACATTCTCTGACAAAAAACAGGAATTAAAACAGTAGGCTTCATCTGAACACAACATTTTACAAAGGTTTTGCCCAAATAAATAAAAGAATTGGGTGATAAAGCTATTCATTTTTGTTGTACACCTGATTTCCACACCTAAAACTCATGATGTTCTGTATACCTTACTGATTTTTTTTTGGCATGTTTGAATGTAATATTGTTGTGACATAACATACATATATTTGATAAGCATAAATGTTGCAGTTGTGACTGGCTTGTATATTAATATATATTCATTATCAATCATTTGTACACATCTAAAAATTTTGTTAATTGTACAATACAGGCTTATACTGTAATGTACATGTGGAGCGTATTGAGAGGAGTTATCTGAATATCAGCAACTATATAATTGTATGGCCTTGGTATGATATTTTGTGAATGCATACTTTCAGATTGCTGTGCATGATGGATACTCCCATGGAATTTCCATAGGATTGTAGTAAACAATGAAATCCGATGATGGAAACCAAATATTGAAGTAAAACTTTTTAAAGAATTAATAACTTAGACCACACCAATAAAAATGTTTGTTTGTCAGATCCCGAGCTCTTGTGTTTAAATAAAACTTTACAAATAATATTCTAATTTTTGTTGCAATGTTATATTTTAGATGCAATAAACAGATATTTCCTGTCCATGCAAGATAAAGGAAAGAGAGAGTCGATTCTTTCAAGAAAGGAATGGATCTGTATCAATTAAAAAGGGTATGCCCAATTATATGCACTGCATGTTTTGAGAGTCAAGGCCATACATATGTTCAAATGTCCCTGTTTACAACTGCCAAAATCATGAACTTGTATTGAAGTTCTAATTTATGCTGTATTATATACAGTGACTGTTCTATTGATTTAACTTACCTTTAAGATTAATAAGGAGTTTTGATGTATAAATCGCATTTGCAGATAAGGCAAGAATTAACAGAAATGTAAATACTTGTTATTATGCCCCCTTCAGACAAGGGAGGGAATACTACATTGCTGTTGTTGATCGGCCGGTTCACCAACAATTTCCTTTAACGCAGAGGTTGCTCCTATTGATATGAAATTTGACACACAGATTCATCATAATAATATTTTGGTCAAGTTTGATTTAGAGTCTAATTGAGCAATTTTTGACAGAGTTATGCCCCTTGGATATGGGAAAATCCCAATTATTTGCTTTTTCATTCATTTCTTTGTAGAGGTCTCCAAGGAAGAAGGGGACAATTGTGTTTCACAAATATCTCTTGTTTTTTGAAATATATAGTCTCATAACTGCAATAGTGTGTGCAGACAAATTTTCATGATGCACAAACGCCTGTTACTCCTCTTTCAAAAAACAATGATTTAATTTAAATAAATTGTCTGAGGAATTTAAAAGAAAAGCCTGAACATTTTACAATGTTGGCTATTTAAAGACAATATGTGTGTATAAACATGTGTATTTATGTGTGTGTGTGTATGTTGTAGAAAATGGAAGCTATACTATAGACCGGCTGTCAGGCTGTATTTAAACAAAAGACCTCCAGGGATGAGGAGAAAAAGAAACAAGTAGAACCAGTATTTCTTGTCGAGTACTTGATGATGTCATCAGAATATGAAAATGTTTGGGAAGATGATACAATATATGAAATCACATCTCTAAAGTGTGGCGATCTGACGAATGTTTAATTGGACACCAAAAGTTCTGCTCTGAAATCCAAGTGTTCAAAAAGGCAAAGTATAAGACGTAGAAGGACCAACAAAGAATCATCTAGAGACAAACCAGAAAATATATCAAATGAACAGAAATGGGCCATTTGAAATTTTTTAAAAAAGTTGATACTGTCATGTATAATTAGCTCACCTGAGCTGAAAATTATTATATTGTTATACTGACATGCAAGCATTTTGACATATACATTGTTGATTGTATAAAATTGTTAACTCCGTCCAATGGACAATTTTTGTTCTTCGCAAGAGGTTCATATTTTGATGTAGATTTATTATCCATGATAAAGAGTTGTTTAACACTTCTTGAGTACTGCAAAGCTCAATATGTGATATGACTGTAAAATCATTGCAAAATAGCTTGATGTATTGTCACAGTAGTATGATGAACCTAAAAATATGCTGGGTATTTTTTTAAATACAGGATTTGATATTACTTGTTTAACTCATACTGTTATATAAAAGAATATTCATTGTGTATTTTTTATTGTTGAATTTTTTTTTATGCTGATCAATTACAGATTAAATTTGGCCATTATGATTTTCAATTTTTGTCATATTGGCATGTAACTAAGTCATACTTTTTTTTATTTCAATTTATTTACAAATATGTTGAAGGTTATTTCCAGTAATTAGTGCATTCATCTTTATAGCGTAATAGAACTGAAGACAATAGGAGGTTATTTATTTTTAAAGGGAGCTCTGTTGGCAGTTAGTTGCAGATCTTAATACCCAAGTAAGAGAAAGGTGGCGTCTCTGACCGATCCTTTTGCTCTTGCTTGTGGGCGAGTGAGGCTTCCCTGTCAAAGGCTTGTATAAGTTAAAAATCATAGATCAAATAATAAACTAAACACATATTTGAGTGATATAAAATTGTTATTTTAATGAATATTTTATCATAATTTGTTTTCTTTGTGTTAAGTAAAGAGTTAAAGACTAGATTTTTCGTAATTTAATGAGTAAAAAGTAGTTTTTATGAACATGTTGGCAGTTATACAGGACTTTTTGTATGTACATCTTCAGAGCGTGTTCCTGAAACTTGGGCATAGACTAGAAAATTGTTTACGGAAAGAATACAATTTTTTATCTCGAGTTATTTTAATCTACATATTTGTACAAGTTTCTCTTATATAATTAATTAGCTTAATTAGCTCTACAGTGAACAAAAATGTGTTGTTAAAAATATACATGCAAGAGTATTTTGAGAGGGCTTTGCTGGCAGTAAGTTGCAGATCTTGATACCCAAGTAAGAGAAAGGTGGTGTCTCAGACCGATCCTTTTGCTCTTGCTTGTGGGCGAGTGAGGCTGCCCTGTCAGTTTCTTAAAGATGCAAGAAATAAAGAAACAAGATTTGATAAGAAATTTCTGAGTAAAATAATAGGGAACTGTTTTCTTTTTCTGATAAGTGAGATTGAGTTGAATTTTTATAGTATCATAACTATATTTTACATTCTGTACATGCATATGCCAGGTCTTATTTTAGACCTATTAGGATAGACTAGAAGAATTTTATTGAAAGTGAATTTTAAGAAGGAGACAATGCAAGAGTATTTTGAAAGGGCTTTGCTAGCAGTAAGTTGCAGATCTTGATACCCAAGTAAGAGAAAGGTGGTGTCTCAGACCGATCCTTTTGCTCTTGCTTGTGGGCGAGTGAGGCTTCCCTGTCAGTTTCTTACAGATGCAAGAAATAAACAAGACTTGATAAGACATTTCTGAATAAAATAATGGGGAACTGTTTTCTTTTTATGATAAGTAAGATTGGGTTGAATTTTTATAGTGTCATAACTGTTTTACATTTTATACATGCATATGCTAGATCTTATTCCAGACCTTATTAGGATAGACTAGAAGAATTTTATTGAATTTCCATGATTTAAATTTACCATTTCGCCAAATTTTGATAATCAATTATTGTTTACATTGGAAGTTTGTGTAAATTAAAATTACTTTATATACATTCCAAAATGTTAACTGAATAGTCTGGTCATTAGAATATGTATTTTTCTTTTCTGTATAATTAATTTTCAATATTATAATGTAAAACCTAAGGAATTTTTTTTAAATCACATGAAGTGTTTAAAATTAGAGATTAGAGATGCACATGTACATTCTATAATTGAACACAATTTGTTCATTCAGTTTAGTATAATTTGGTATTTGTATGCATCATATATATATACCGGTAAGGTTTTTTCAACGCTATTACAAATATTATGATTGTTGATATATATCTTCTCTGAAGTGGTTTTCATGGAAACTCTTATCTATTTGCAGTTATAAACTATAGAGTATGTATGTAGTATGTATGTTTCTATGAAAACATGCTATTTTCACAATACAGGTACATGTACTTGGAAAGAGAATTTGTGTGCACGTGTGAATGTATTTTAGTGACCAGTAAATAAGTAACAAAATTTGATTACTTCAGTATTGTCAACTTTCAACAATTGCTTTTGCTTATACACATGCATTATATTGAAAAACTGACTTTGTCTTGTAATTTATGTTGTATATGAAAATACACAAGTTAAACTAGAATTTGTTATTTGCAGACCATGCAGCGAATTTTATGGGTCTGTTTCAGTTGTGTTTTTTTCCTACTAGTCCATATAGATTCTTTTATTTCCATTTAATGTGTATTAGCCTGCATTTGCTTAAGTCAAATGTGCATTTCACAATTCCAAATTTGGACATTTTACCTAAGTATTTTTTAAGAACTATATCAGAAATTGTAATGGCATCCATTTCATATGTATCTGATTATGACGTACGTATATATTGTAATTTTCTAAATTGTTACTTTTATGCTTAAAACTTTGAAATGTTTTGCTATGTAAGAATACACGTTGTTTGTTTTTTTTTTACATCATTGAGACTTTTAACATGCAATAAAATCGAATCTTAAGTGGACTTGTGTGTGATTTTAGTTTTCAAAAATGATAGCAAAAACAATTTCAAGAAAAACAACTGGATGTTTGAAGTTATATAGAGATGTATGCAGTGGTATAATTACTTAATTAAACGAAAATAATAATGACGTAAAATATATACAATTCCAGTTTATATTGGCAGGTTTAATCAAAATATTATCGTCGCATAAACAAGAGGTATAATGTAATTTGATAAAAGCGTTTATTTGAATGTTTTAGGAAGTTTAAGATATCCGTATATAATTTAAATTTTGACAGTTTTATAATGTATAATGTAAATTAAACGAGAGCAAATAATGGATTAAAATTCAACATTAAATTTTATTAACCAAACAAATTTAATATATCCATTAAACTTAATTTTTTGAGCATGTTTAATGAAAAATAAAACGTTTTAAATACAAGAGGTATAATGTTAGTTTACGGAACACATAAATCTGTACGTATGAGTAAGTTTACAATTTTTCCAACATTATTAAATTTGTTCTTTTACGGAACCCAGTAAACTCATATTAAATGCTAATTATTTTTAAACGTTTTCGGGCACACAATATGTAATACTACATACTTAAATTTTAAATAATCGTAGCGTTTAAATTGCATTTAAGGTGAAATTAAATGCGAGTTTTCGTGCAGTGTCCGGTCCAAAATGTCCCCCAATATTACTCAGGAAATCTACTCTCTTGATCTCTCAAAACCCTTGATCCCTCGAAGTCAAACTGCAATCCCGTTATTCATTATCTATTGTTTTGTTTTTTTTACTCTCGATACCCCGAAGTGGCCGGTATATGCAAGTGTTACCTGATTTTAACACCTACTTGGTCATTTAAATGGCCCAAGGCGTTAGATGCGGGACCCGTATAACGGGATGTTTCTTCAGGTGACTCTTGTCCTGCAAGGTGATAATTGTTCCATGATTGACCATCCCGCTGCCTAAACTAAAGTAAACACCGATCGTCTTAAGATAATTTACATAGATGTACATACAATCTTATTTTTTTTAAACGAGAGAGAGAGAGAGAGAGAGAGAGAGAGAGAGACTGGGAAATTTTTAATGAGTTAAATAAGAGTCAGATTTAGGGGAAAACATACAAGTTGAGTTGATGCCTACTGTAGCGACCTTATAATTATAGTACATCGCGCAATATTTGTCTTCTCTAAATCTGTGGCATATTTTCAACTCATCATATCCAAAAAATAATAGTTTTCAATATTACTTAATTTCAAGTACACGTATATGCATGATTTGTGTAATGCATTGCTATGTTTGGGACTCTTATACAATATTAACAAAATACATGCAGCAATAGTTTTCTAGAACTTTGTGTTAAAAACAATTCGAAGAAAATTAATTTTTCTTCTATTATAATATTTAAATCTTAATTTAACAATAATTAAAACAGCATTTTTTTCTTCTTCTCGGTTTAATCAATGATACAGATAACACACCTGTTACGGTGTCTTACACCATCGCGGTAAAATCGTGGCCCGCGATCACCGCGATGTCAATACCGCGACGGTGTATCGCGGAAAGGATTAAAACACCATCACGGTGTCGCGGGAAAATACGGGACCCGCGTTGGCCGTAGTGTATACTGTTACACACAATCACGCACTTTAACACATATACCCTTACACATGAAGCGGCCAGCTTTTCAATGTATTTTTGGTTAGAGTTATTCCCCTTTGATTTATTGATTCTTGATTCTATTAATTAATGCATCCACTGTTAACCAATTATTGTGATGATTATTTTTATAAAATAATAAATAGTATATGTAAATAAGGTGTTTTGCATAAGTAGTTTTAGAATATATCGGATTAGTGTGTTTATTTTTTATTTCCAATTTTTAAATACTTCAATTTATTTTAGGCCGGCGAATATATACGGACGGTGTTTTAGAGAAGGTTTGGGGTTAAACTTGAATAAATACGGCTATATTGAATGTGTGGACATCCCTGCTCTTTCTAATCAACGTGTGATTTAACCTACGATACCGAGTTGCGGTCATCCCTGCTCTGTATCGCATTATTACATGTGTGCGGTGATCCCTGCATGTGATGGTGGTGGTTGCGGCGGAGCACTAGTGTATGGTCATCCCTGCTGGTGTTCTGGCCTTTCTAGCGCAAGTGTGCGGCACTCCCTGCTTGTGTTAGATTGAGCTGTTGGCGCAAGTGTGCGGTCATCCCTGCTAGCGTTAACTGTGGCACCTGTTGAGTTGCGTATGTGTGTGGTCATCCCTTCCTGCGTAACGGTGAGTCCCTATATGTGTGCAGGAGCGGTGATTAAAGTCTGCACTGGTAAATATTGGCAGCAATCAGGGCTATCCGATTCTATCTCGGGTACGGGCCTGCGGGGGATCACAGGCAGTGATCCCCTTGCACGTTACACGCATAATCATGTATTGTGCATCCTGCATCATATCCTATCCTATCCTTGTCAATTTTCATGATGGCAGTACTGTACCGTTTCACACAATCACACACTTTAATTCAGACACTGTTACACACTATCACACACTTAAAAACATATACCGTTACATGCAATCACATAACATGTGTTATGTGAAACTTTAACGCATATGCAGTTACATGCAATCACACACTTTAACACATATATCGTTATCCTCAATCACGCATTTTATATGGTTATCGCTACACACCCTCTATATATATAAGGCCGAGAGCGCTATTCATGCTTAAAAAACTTCTATGACGTCACCCATTGTATTTAGTCAACTTTTATTTTCACTATTCAACCAGCAGGTGTTGGATATATAAATATCCAACTGATAGGAGTTGGATATTTTTAATATCCAACCGTCAATCAGTTGGATATTCAAATATCCAACTGGGCATTAAACATAGAAAACTGAAAAAATGTTGAAACGTGTATTTCCAACATAAATCAAAATTTATAAAACAGAATTTTGTCATCCATAAATGTATATCCGATAAGCCATGAATAAATTTTTTGCAGAAATATCTCCTTTTCTTAATTTTTATAGATTCGGGATCACATATAAATCACTTTCATAAACTTTTAGACTTCCTCTTTGAACCTTGAACAATATCACTCCTTCTAATTAGTTTAACAATATAGGAAATATTGTCGCACTATGACTTCATAAGACTCCTATAAATTTTTTGAGATAAATCATCGTCTGTTAATTGACTTCAAAATTCTGATTTTTCCTTTCTCCTTGCAAGTTTAAAATATCATTCATTCAAACGGTATCCATGTCTTTCCAGGAACTGTGGATCTCTATAAACATTGTACAAGTGTGTACTTTTCGTTAAAAAATTCATCTTCTAAATCTATGTCTGCTCAGTACAGCGATATGGTTTTCTATAACATGCGCACCTGTTCACTCGTCCATGATTAAAAAGGTGTGTTTGGTTAGGCTATTGTGTATGGTATTGCTGGAATTATACTTTTGTATGACATCACAGTTGGATATATGATTGGGTCAAAGCTTCTTAGAGGCTCAAATGGGGGAATTTTTTTAAGTAAGATAAATAACTCGATAGTGTTGAATAGTTTAGAGAAAACATCCCCTCCTCGGGCCTTCGGCCCTCGGAGGGAATGTTTTCTCTAAACTATTCAACACCATCTCGTTATTTATCCATTACTGCACCGTGTTCAGGTATTTCATCCACACGAACACGTTACATTGGACCGAATTAAGGAATCATTCTTATAGTATAGTGAGGTGATAATTTGGTTCGGGGCGTGCTCAAATCCAATATTTTTTTTTACATGTAGCACATGCTATGTATTACTAGCAGCGCAGCCAATACCGTGTTTCGGTTTTACTATAGACACGCCCATTTTTGTTGTCAACTATTTATGAAATTATTGGGTGATAGGCTTCAAAATTGATTCGTAAAATTATAACAAACAAAGACAGTTGAAAATGTAAATATTGAGTTTTAGAAGTGCGTTTTGAAGAAAATGATATGATACCCAGTGCACTTGTAAACAATATCAGATAAAAGATGAAACAAAACAGACTGAAACCCAGGCACAAATTTTTCATAATTCTTCGATCATTGTGGAACGTTTTCCTGCGTCGTACTGTTATACCATTGCACATGCGCAAACCACAATCTGTCGCAGATTGTTCAGTGACAGCATGGACTTTGGAAAACAAGGGCGTTTTTTAGGAACTGATAAAAGTAAAGATATATCTTTACTTTCTTTGATTTATTATCCTAATCTACTGTATTGGATGTAGTGCGGCCGGGATCTTCAATGCGGTGTTGATGTTATGCAATGTGCATGAACGACACTCGTGTTCGATGTC
Organism: Magallana gigas; assembly: GCF_963853765.1. NCBI lineage: Eukaryota > Metazoa > Mollusca > Bivalvia > Ostreida > Ostreidae > Magallana > Magallana gigas. The sequence goes on along the minus strand of NC_088853.1, from coordinate 243,439 downwards.
ACGCGAAGCAGAGTAATATGTACATGTAAAAGATATGGATACCCTGGGAATTCTTTCAAAGAATAAACCCTCCTGTATGTTCAACTGATTGAAGTTTCCTTTAATATGGCGACCAAATACTAAAATGAATTCATATCAGCTTTAACAACAGCAGAGATGAGATGTTGTAACGTGCAGAGGGTAGACTATCTGTCTGACGTTACTGTAGGATTGGGCCTGCGTAGAATAAGACCTGGGAGAACACAACAGATAGACTCAAAGTATGTACAAAATCGTGGTCTCCCCTGACCAAGCTATGGATGAAACCGAGCACTGTCTCAACTTTTCAATTGTCTCAGACCAGTGGCCCAAACCAATGTCTCTAACCAAGCGACCCAAACGAAGTGCCCAGGCACACGGTCTTCAGGGTACCTGGTGATCGACAGTGGTTGTATGTGATAGGGTATGGCGGTCGCCCGCTTGGACACGTGGGTTCTATTCGGGTACTCCGGCTTCTTCCCACACCAATGACCCCCTCGCGCTAACATCCGTGCCAACGAGAGATATTAATATAAGTTGTAGAACTTGCTTATCAATCGTTGTAAAATAAATAAAACTCAGTTTCAGTTACCTGGTGACTCTTTACCAGGTTACTTCACAGTAACCAGGGCATATGCGGTACTACCAGGTCTAAACGACAGAGGTTCCAACACCTCGTATACCCCAGTTCCCTACAGAGGATACCAACACCTCTCGTAGCCCAAATGCTCAACTGAGGATACCAACACCTCAAAGAGCCCGATACCCTAGAGACGATGCCGATACTTCTCTTATCTAAAAACCATTACGTGTTTAACCTTTCTGATTCTCTGCCGAGCTGTAGCTAACGATAGAGGATGCCAATACCTCTGTCTCTGTCGAGAACGTATCCTCTACCAAAGTGTTCACCACTTAGCCCACAGAAAGCACTCACAGTAAATGGTTTCACAGAGACAAACACTGGGTATAAGGTGGCAGGGGATAGTTTTTTTGGTCGAGGAAATGTGAGGCAGATAGTGCTCATATATGTGATTTAATTTTTCAGTGAATTTTTAAATTTGCTAAAATTGGTTTGCAGGCAGGGGACACATGGTCCCGACTCTTGAGAATTTTTAAACATTTCAGAATAAAACAATATATAAATCCCTATCGTGTTGAAAAAAGATGCTTGATATACGAGTTCCGCTCATCGTAGATAACTACCTTGTATTATATACATTTTATGAATGGATTTTACATGGTAACAGTTAATGGATCAAAATATACTTAAGGATGAAGGTTTTGAACTGCTTCAAATCGCCATGCAGTGCTCTTCAACGTCCTTTGAATTCATAAGTTGGATGTAAGTCACGTGCACATAAATCTGAGGCATTGAAGGAGACATTCAGAAAATATAGACTAGTATTCAATACATCGATTGCGATAACTGACGTGGTGGATGTATGCAGACTTAAAGGTCTCGAAGTTGACTTTATAGCATATCTACGCAACAATCATTCAGTCATGGTTAAGTTGATTGAATTGCAGAGATTGATCACGTGTTCTACGGGAGATAAATAAAAATGTTTACCGATTGTACGAATGTCATCAATAAACCTCGATAATCAAAATCAATGCTTTCACTGACACTTATGTTTGGATAAGTGATGATATAAGATATGTAGAGTTCTGGCAATAACTAGCAGATTTCGGTTTGAGAAAAATATAAATGCAAAAATGTGGGGTTTTTTTAAACTGCAACTAATATTTCTGATATAGAAATAAATGTATCAAAAAGATAATAACGATGACAATAAGATTAAGACAACGGTTTAAAATGAAGAAATTATGTGCATTTGTATTCATAAATTTGAACTTTTCTGATTCATGATACAAGAATGATGATATCATTTTATATTTTTGCTTTTTTAATCCTTTATAACATTAATTTACACATGAAAAAACATAACATTCGAATATATATAAAATCATATATCATTTTATCCTATTACGTTGCATGGTATGCGTTTTTAACAAAGCATTACTACAGATATTCTTTATTTTTGTTTCTGTCTCATTAAGTGGATTTAAGACTGCAAGCACGATAACTCCTATTTACGTACGCCAGTTTGACGTTTTGATTTGTGCACGACATTAAACCTATCTAGTGTCCTGTAGAGGCTTCTTATACATCATTGTTTTAGGAAACCTGTGAAATATTTATCGTATTTTAAAATATTAATGAATGTAAGGAAGATGTTTCAACTGATAAGTAAATTAAAGACATTGACTTTTTGTCGTAATTATCTGTACAACAATCCTAATGCATAAAGGATGCCGAAATTTGATACCAATGATTTGTTTAGGTTTGATTGTATTGTTTTTTTCTAAAAAAAATCACTGATTATTTTTTTTTTGGTGACACAATATATGCAAAATTCGACTATAACAATACGGTTAAGTAGTCCTACACGTTTCACTACAAAAATATAGCTAAGTAGTCCTATATTCTTCAAGATATCAATACGGTGAAGTACATGTAGTCCTATATTTATTCACTATAACAATAAGGTAAAGTAGTCCTATACTCTTTACTAAAACAATATGGTAAAGTATTCCTTTATTTATTCACTATAACAATACAGTAAAGTAGTCCAATACTCTTTACTATAACAATATGGCAAAGAAGTCCAATATTTATTCGCTATAATAATATTGTAAAGTAGTCCTACACTATCACTATAACAATACGGTAAAGTAGACCTATATTCTTTACTATAAGAATACGGTAAATTTGTCATGAAATTTTCATTAAATGGCTCCAATAATGGACGGCTTGGTTTTAAATAATATTTAGTGTACATTCTAACAATGTATGAACACAAAGAATAAACCATATTTAAACGATATTTTTGCGTACATTAGTGTACATTCGTGCGGAATGTGGGCCAGATATATCATATACAACACCAAAAAAACAGCTGCATGTCAGTTTGGATAATTTTGAATTATATTTATGAATCTCATCCTATTCAATGAAACTGAAGAATCATTTTTAGTAACGGGATTTGTAAAAACAAAAAAAAATATGTTAACGGATTTATTTTTACGATTTTGCCTCTAGACTATGACACCAAGTAGATTCTAAGAGCAACTATCTGTTAATCAAAATGGAATTTGATTGATGCATTTTGATTTAACTTATTTGCTGACAATTTAATAAAAAGATTATTTATTCAAACACTTCTTCACTTTTTGCACCATCTGTGTGATACAACCCTGTAGCAGAAGGTTTAAAAAGACCGCATGATTCATTATCAACTTACGTGCAGATAATTGTGTGCTGGTTTCTCGAAAATAATAAAATCAAAGTCGTTTATTTTTCACTGCATTGACTTTTCTGTTTTAAAATGGCAAAGCAGTATAACTCCAATGCAGTGTGATGCCTTTTTATGCTCCTTTTTTCAAGACAAACAAGGCCTCTGTGTTTTTTCTATTCAAAAATGAAGGTTCACGTCATTCTTAAGTCAGATTATTCAAAAAACAATTGAAAGCAAAAACATGCAAAAAAATGCATTTTAACACGTTTCAAACTGTAACTATATAATTTCCAGTCAGAAAGAAGGGTCAACAATAATTTCCTTCCTATCACGTTATATTTTATATATGTAAAGCTTCATCCAACTCTGGAGTTATTTGTGGAATCTTCACAGATAAAGGGAAGCTTTAGTCCCTCGTGTCCTGTATAATAAGTATAGTTACGCTCAGCCACCCAGTACCACTTGTTGTCATGGTGATAGGTCAACAACAGACCAAACATCTGGTCCAGCACCGTCTCGCCTTCGTCTTCGTCGTTGTCGAACCAGTTCTGATACGTGACGGGCGTCCAGTCGTCGAACACCAAACCTTTGTCATCAATGTACGTTATCACGTTCGCACGTAACGCCACGGAACCGTTCAGGTCATATTCTGCAAAACAAAAATTATTATAGCTTGTTGAGCTGCGAAAGAAAGCTTTATCTGTTTACAGACGTGATTTGAATATATGTTAATTGTAGACCCAGTCAGAGTGATGAACATAAGCAAGGCTATATTTTTGTCATTTTGAGTTAAAACCTTACTGACATCATTGATAGAGGACAGAGTTGACCAACAGTGGTTCTGAATGTAATCTGAACTTTTTACAATATATGCAATGTGTTCATTATTTGTCGAGATGAAAACATTATCCTACAAAAACGTAGACACACACTGTAATCAAAGAACGTTATGTTATATAAGATACCCGGATGAATCCTATTTACTCCTAGAAACCGTCCATAACCGTCACCGTACCACAGTAAAAGCTCCGTCCCGGGATACACGTCACGTGACGTCATATAGAACACAAGACCTGCGCACTGTACGGGAATAACGTTTTCCTCTGTGTAGGTGGTCGGTGAGTTAAAAAATCTGAGCCAGTTACTACAGGCCGGGTCAGCGGCGTCAATGACGTAGGTACCGTTACTTCCCTGTCTGTCCACCTGACATAAAACAGGGAACTACTGTATTTCAATCCGCTAAAAAGTGTTGTGTTTGTGGTTATGATGTATAACTTGTGTTAGACATGGCCCATACATCAGTAGAATTAAAAGCTATGAACTTTTAGTCCTGTAATTGTACCTATTTTGTGTTAGAATTACATAAAAACCTCCATTACCGTCTCCCAATATAAAGCAAAAAAGAAAAGTGTGCTTTTCCTTAATTGTTGACAATATCACTGTATGTTTTAAAGGATATTTAGGTATCTTTGCCTCACCAAACACAGTGACTTTGTCATGATTGTTTTAAAAAATGCAAGCTTGCGTAGCGGCATTTATTGTAAAAAAAAAATAAAGCAGTCTGCATGTATTATCACCGTACCTGCCAGGAATACAGTTCAAAGACGGGTTCCCTGGTGTGAATGATTCCTTCATAAACACCCAGTATCGTGTATTGAGGGAGAAACTGGTCCGTCCACGCTCCTAAACCGGCCCCGGGGATGTTGGAGAGTTTGATACTGAATCCTGGTGGAGTGCTGAGGTTTGCTCTGAGGTGTGGAGGGGAACCTATAGGAATCTTACAGGTACAAGATAACGTCAAGGGGACATACACAACTAGAGGAATTTTACAGGTACGAGATAACGTCAAGGGGACATATACAACTAGAGGAATCTTACAGGTACAAGATAACGTCAAGGGGACATACACAACTAGAGGAATCTTTCAGGTACAAGATAACGTCAAGTGGACATACACAACTAGAGGAATCTTTCAGGTACAAGATAACGTCAAGGGGACATACACAACTAGAGGAATATTACAGGTACAAGATAACGTCAAGGGGACATACACAACTAGAGGAATCTTACAGGTACAAGATAACGTCAAGGGGACATACACAACTAGAGGAATCTTTCAGGTACAAGATGACGTCAAGGGGACATACACAACTAGAGGAATATTACAGGTACAAGATAACGTCAAGGGGACATACACAACTAGAGGAATCTTACAGGTACAAGATAACGTCAAGGGGACATACACAACTATAGGAATCTTTCAGGTACAAGATAACGTCAAGGGGACATACACAACCAGTGAATTCTTACAGGTACAAGATAACGTCAAGAGGACATACACAACTAGAGGAATCTTACAGGTACACGATAACGTCAAGGGGACATACACAACTATAGGAATCTTACAGGTACAAGATAACGTCAAGGGGACATACACAACTAGAGGAATCTTTCAGGTACAAGATAACGTCAAGGGGACATACACAACTAGAAGAATCTTTCAGGTACAAGATAACGTCAAGTGGACATACACAACTAGAGGAATCTTACAGGTACAAGAAAACGTCAAGGGGACATACACAACTAGAGGAATCTTACAGGTACAAGATAACGTCAAGGGGACATACACAACTAGAGCAATATTACAGGTACAAGATAACGTCAAGGGGACATACACAACTAGAGTAATCTTACAGGTACAAGATAACGTCAAGTGGACATACACAACTATAGGAATCTTTCAGGTACAAGATAACGTCAAGAAGACATACACAACTAGAGTAATCTTACAGGTACAAGATAACGTCAAAGGTGGCATACACAAGTAGAGAAATCTTACAGGTACAAGATAACGTCAACGGGACATACACAACTAGAGGAATCCTACAGGTACAAGATAACGTCAAGGGGACATACACAACAAGAGTAATCTTACAGGTACAAGATAACGTCAAGGGGACATACACAACTAGAGGAATCTTTCAGGTACAAGATAACGTCAAGGGGACATACACAACTAGAGGAATCTTACAGGTACAAGATAACGTCAAGGGGACATACACAACTAGAGGAATCTTACAGGTACACGATAACGTCAAGGGGACATACACAACTAGAGGAATCTTACAGGTACAAGATAACGTCAAGGGGACATACACAACTATAGGAATCTTACAGGTACAAGATAACGTAAAGGGGACATACACAACTAGAGGAATCTTTCAGGTACAAGATAACGTCAAGTGGACATACACAAGTAGAGGAATCTTTCAGGTACAAGATAACGTCAAGGGGACATACACAACTAGAGGAATCTTTGAGGTACAAGATAACGTCAAGTGGACATACACAACTAGAGGAATCTTACAGGTACAAGATAACGTCAAGGGGACATACACAACTAGAGGAATCTTTCAGGTACAAGATAACGTCAAGTGGACATACACAACTAGAGGAATCTTTCAGGTACAAGATAACGTCAAGGGGGCATACACAAGTAGAGGAATCTTTCAGGTACAAGATAACGTCAAGGGGACATACACAACTAGAGGAATCTTTGAGGTACAAGATAACGTCAAGTGGACATACACAACTAGAGGAATCTTTCAGGTACAATATAACGTCAAGGGGACATACACAACTAGAGGAATCTTACAGGTACAAGATAACGTCAAGTGGACATACACAACTAGAGGAATCTTTCAGGTACAAGATAACGTCAAGTGGACATACACAACTAGAGGAATCTTTCAGGTACAAGATAACGTCAAGGGGACATACACAACTAGAGGAATCTTACAGGTACAAGATAACGTCAAGGGGACATACACAACTAGAGGAATCTTTCAGGTACAAGATAACGTCAAGTGGACATACACAACTAGAGGAATCTTACAGGTACAAGAAAACGTCAAGGGGACATACACAACTAGAGGAATCTTACAGGTACAAGATAACGTCAAGGGGACATACACAACTAGAGGAATATTACAGGTACAAGATAACGTCAAGGGGACATACACAACTAGAGTAATCTTACAGGTACAAGATTACGTCAAGTGGACATACACAACTATAGGAATCTTACAGGTACAAGATAACGTCAAGGGGGCATACACAACTAGAGTAATCTTACAGGTACAAGATAACGTCAAGGGGACATACACAACCAGTGAATTCTTACAGGTACAAGATAACGTCAAGAGGACATACACAACTAGAGGAATCTTACAGGTACACGATAACGTCAAGGGGACATACACAACTATAGGAATCTTACAGGTACAAGATAACGTCAAGGGGACATACACAACTAGAGGAATCTTTCAGGTACAAGATAACGTCAAGGGGACATACACAACTAGAAGAATCTTTCAGGTACAAGATAACGTCAAGTGGACATACACAACTAGAGGAATCTTACAGGTACAAGAAAACGTCAAGGGGACATACACAACTAGAGGAATCTTACAGGTACAAGATAACGTCAAGGGGACATACACAACTAGAGCAATATTACAGGTACAAGATAACGTCAAGGGGACATACACAACTAGAGTAATCTTACAGGTACAAGATAACGTCAAGTGGACATACACAACTATAGGAATCTTTCAGGTACAAGATAACGTCAAGAAGACATACACAACTAGAGTAATCTTACAGGTACAAGATAACGTCAAAGGTGGCATACACAAGTAGAGAAATCTTACAGGTACAAGATAACGTCAACGGGACATACACAACTAGAGGAATCCTCAGGTACAAGATAACATCAAGGGGACATACACAACTAGAGTAATCTTACAGGTACAAGATAACGTCAAGGGGACATACACAACTAGAGGAATCTTTCAGGTACAAGATAACGTCAAGGGGACATACACAACTAGAGGAATCTTACAGGTACAAGATAACGTCAAGGGGACATACACAACTAGAGGAATCTTACAGGTACACGATAACGTCAAGGGGACATACACAACTAGAGGAATCTTACAGGTACAAGATAACGTCAAGGGGACATACACAACTATAGGAATCTTACAGGTACAAGATAACGTAAAGGGGACATACACAACTAGAGGAATCTTTCAGGTACAAGATAACGTCAAGTGGACATACACAAGTAGAGGAATCTTTCAGGTACAAGATAACGTCAAGGGGACATACACAACTAGAGGAAACTTTGAGGTACAAGATAACGTCAAGTGGACATACACAACTAGAGGAATCTTACAGGTACAAGATAACGTCAAGGGGACATACACAACTAGAGGAATCTTTCAGGTACAAGATAACGTCAAGGGGGCATACACAACTAGAGGAATCTTTCAGGTACAAGATAACGTCAAGGGGGCATACACAAGTAGAGGAATCTTTCAGGTACAAGATAACGTCAAGGGGACATACACAACTAGAGGAATCTTTGAGGTACAAGATAACGTCAAGTGGACATACACAACTAGAGGAATCTTTCAGGTACAAGATAACGTCAAGGGGACATACACAACTAGAGGAATCTTACAGGTACAAGATAACGTCAAGTGGACATACACAACTAGAGGAATCTTTCAGGTACAAGATAACGTCAAGGGGACATACACAACTAGAGGAATCTTACAGGTACAAGATAACGTCAAGGGGACATACACAACTAGAGGAATCTTTCAGGTACAAGATAACGTCAAGTGGACATACACAACTAGAGGAATCTTACAGGTACAAGAAAACGTCAAGGGGACATACACAACTAGAGGAATCTTACAGGTACAAGATAACGTCAAGGGGACATACACAACTAGAGGAATATTACAGGTACAAGATAACGTCAAGGGGACATACACAACTAGAGTAATCTTACAGGTACAAGATTACGTCAAGTGGACATACACAACTATAGGAATCTTACAGGTACAAGATAACGTCAAGGGGGCATACACAACTAGAGTAATCTTACAGGTACAAGATAACGTCAAAGGTGGCATACACAAGTAGAGAAATCTTACAGGTACAAGATAACGTCAAGGGGACATACACAACTAGAGTAATCTTACAGGTACAAGATAACGTCAAGGGGACATACACAACTAGAGGAATCTTTCAGGTACAAGATAACGTCAAGTGGACATACACAACTAGAGGAATCTTACAGGTACAAGATAACGTCAAAGGGGGCATACACAAGTAGAGGAATCTTACAGGTACAAGATAACGTCAAGGAGACATACACAACTAGAGGAATCTTTCAGGTACAAGATAACGTCAAGGGGGCATACACAAGTAGAGGAATCTTTCAGGTACAAGATAACGTCAAGTGGACATACACAACTAGAGGAATCTTTCAGGTACAAGATAACGTCAAGTGGACATACAGAACTAGAGGAATCTTTCAGGTACAAGATAACGTCAAGTGGACATACACAAGTAGAGGAATCTTTCAGGTACAAGATAACGTCAAGTGGACATCCACAACTAGAGGAATCTTTCAGATACAATGTAACGTCGGAGGGGCATACATAACTAGAGGAATTATCTCACAGGTACAAGATAACGTCAAATGTACATGCACAACTAAAGGAATCTTACAGGTACAAGATAACGTCAAGCGGACATACACAACGTTAGAAATTTTACAAGTACAAGGTAACATCAAGGGGGCATACACAACTAGAGCAACTATCTTACAGGTACAAGATAACGTCAAAGGGACATACACAACTAGAGGAATCGTTCAGGTACATGATAACGTCAAGGGGGCATACACAACTAGATGAACTATCTTACAGGTACAAGATAACGTCAAAGGGACATACACAACTAGAGGAATCTTACAGGTACAAGATAACGTCATGGGGACATACACAACTAGAGGAATCTTACAGGTACAAGATGGCGACAAGTGGACATACACAACTAGAGGTACAAGATAACGTCAAGGGGACATACACAACTAGAGGAATCTTACAGGTACAAGATAACGTCAAGTGGACATACACAGCTAGAGGAATCTTACAGGTACAAGATAACGTCAAGTGGACATACACAACTAGAGGTACAAGATAACGTCAAGGGGACATACACAACTAGAGGAATCTTACAGGTACAAGATAACGTCAAAGGGACATACACAACTAGAGGAATCTTACAGGTACAAGATAACGTCAAGTGGACATACACAACTAGAGGTACAAGATAACGTCAAGGGGACATACACAACTAGAGGAATCTTACAGACACAAGGTAGCGTCAAGGGGACATACACAGCTAGAGGAATCTTACAGGTACAAGATAATGTACAAAGGGACACACATAACAAAATCCTCAGTGATCATCAAAACAGAAAAGACATCTGCTTACAATACTATGTTTGGTTAGGGCTATAATACTATGTGTATATTTGTGTATATTTAATATGTGTATATTTATAATGCTGTTTTTTTTGGTTAAATATTGTTATTGAAACCTTAAAACAGATGTTCTAGGTGTATATGTATCACTTTTTCATTGTTAAAGGAAAAAGAAAGTAAACATAATTTATTTTCTGTTTAGATAATAGTGCAATATTTTTTAGTAATAAAAAAACGTATGTTGGAGTGATACTGTTTACGCCTTACTAAACGATACTCTTATTTTTTACAATAGTCAAAAGACATGAGGTGATTATTATTATTATTTAATTTTACATTCTGTTAATATCGATGTTTTTTTAACTAAGACTATACATTAAGATATACTTACCTGTGCATTAGGTATGTGGCGGTATTTACCACTATGTGTACCATGTAACTTATAGTCCTCACAAACTGAAATGTCAATTAAAATATTCACTGTAATTACAATTTAAAATCTACAGTTTGTTTCTCAAATCTTTTAGGTAAATAGTGTAAATCTTTTGTACAGTAATTTAAACGAAAACGATATGAGTTTTGTTATTATGATTTGTGATTTTTAAGTTTTTGTTTTTAGATGTACGAGTTCTAACATCAATTTCATTGACGTTTGTTCATCTACAGTGATTATAAAAAGATATATCAGAGAACGATGCACTTGTGCGTAATGTTATTGCTATTGCATTATTGCTACTCACATTTATTTTTTTCTGCTTGAACATCCGACTCATGTTTGGCTATTTTATACAGTTCCTGGTATGAAGTGAGAAACAAGTTTAAAAATGCAAAATTAAAAAGAAAAAGAAAAACAGGTTTTTTTTTTTTTGCCTTGCTTTTTTTTAAAGAAGACTTAGGCTTACTTTTCTTTCTTGATGTATGTGAAATAAACCCATTTCTAAAAGAAAAAGAACTAAACTGTTTAGTAACATAATAAAACTTTAAATACATTTTGAGGATAAGGACACATTTGAAATTAACATTGATACGATTGGTAACTTTAAATTACTATACGTGGTATGTGTTTCTAATGATGATTTCTCACGTTCAATGTAGTCTGTCAGAGCCTTCTCCTTTTCCTGAGAGTCTAGTACCGCCATGTGAGCGCCATGTTGGTGACATACGTCACTGGATTGCAACATGGAGGTAGGTTCTGTATGGAACGAGAAGCACCACTGATCTACTCGAACAAACCCAGGGCGACACTCGCCATTCATTGTGTCCTCAAACAGAAAACCTGACAAATTGGTAGAGAAAAAGGAACGTATCATTATGATCAATGATAAAAAAAATTTCTTTCATGATATTTTCTATATTTTTATCGCAAAGCAAAACGAGCTCTAAGAACACGTGTTAGGGAAAAATAACAAGCTAAACCTACAGATTTGTCAAGACAATTATTTTGGCAGCATCCCTTAATGCTTTCGAAAAGAGTATTGCTACCGTAGTGCTATATCAAAAATGGCTGACACTAAACTCGTAAGTTATGGTTCTTTGAGGTTTGAAGACGCGTTTTATGTGCCACAAAAGATTTTATGAGACCAAAGAAATTTCTAACCTGCACCCATTTCTTCGTACTGAATAGATATATGTAAATAAAAAAAATAAATATCTGAAAGTATGAGGTCAGAGTGAGCTCGCGCTAAATTTGCGGTTATAAATTTGGAGAAGGATCAACCAACTGTAAGGCGTGTACTTATATAAAAAGATAATATATATACAAGCAAGTGCCATACTTCACTGTCATATCACAGGATGAATCTCTGCCATTTAGTGAACTGAAATGTGACTGATCGGTAACTGAATGGCATAGCTATGCCATCCAGTCACCTTTCCAGAGCATTCCGTTAATATTCAGTTCACTGAATGGTAGAGGTTTATCCTGTGTATCTTACCAATTTTTAGCTAATTTTGCATGCATGTACAATAACTATATGAAAATAAGAAATTAAAAATAGAAAATTCTACCAAATTTAACTTTAAAAGCCAAGTCATAATGAGGCGATTTTAGAAACTAAAGATTGTTACTTTTAATTAGCTGATGTTAATTGTGTCTATCTACGTTTTTGTGATCATAAAGATGGCCAGTTATATCACCGGCTGCCGTGACTAAACGGCAGCGCTTTGGGCTGTAATGATTATAGTTTCGAGAGTTTGGAATCCGCTGACGGCGTTGAGGCCTGTAAGATTTTTGTTGAGAATATTTGCCAAGCTTTTACCGGCATAGTATACTTACGTTCTATATCCCCCACTTGTAAACTATGAGAAATTCAAATATAATCTATAATTAGACTAATATAAAATATAAACAGACAGACTGACAGGAGACATCACAAACAATGGTCACTTCTCTTTCATTGACAAAATTCATTAAAAAATACGATATATCACTTCAGGTAAAACTCAAACCTGTTACCTGTCAGGTTAAGGGCTAAGAGCAATCCTGTGGCTACAACAAAGCCTTCCCTCGTCATGATGATGTTACTCAGAGCATTCTGTGGAGAACATATCGGAGATTTGAGTTTATACAGATATTCTAAATTAGATTATTTCGCTTGACAAACTCATAGTAAAATGTTGTTAATATCAATGTGGTTATCATTTTTCATTCATGCTATTCTGTAATGTTTTCTCTTATTTATTTTACATGGTAATTCAATCTAAAGAGATGTGTTAGCGGAGGTTCAGGTTAACATTATCGTTTTTGTATTTAAATTGCTAAGAAATAACCTCTAAAGGAACATAAATACTTGATGTAATCTATTAAAGGCAGAGGTGGTACAAAACCAGGAAATAATCAAACATATATATATAAAAAAAGGGGCACCAAGTCCTTTTGTAAGAGAGGAAAGAAGCAATGAAATAAATTGCAGCGTTCAATCTTCATTAATTTACTTTTTTATAATAACTTAAGGCACTCAATTTTTCCTTACGCTTAAGAGCTCTTTAAGCGTGTGCTGTAGCGTTTAAATAAGGTCAGTTAAAGTTAAGATATTGTTTATCAACTCATATTTTCCTATTGTGCAGGCTTAATAGACACAGTTGTATGACATTATAAGTAGTTATAATGACACAGTTCATTGCAGATGGACAATGGGAGTATGTCATTATAAATATTTATCGTTTTTGTAAAAATGAAATTCATTAAGAAATATTTGATAAAACCTAGTACCGTTATGTGTTCTTTTTAAATTTGTGTTACAATGATTAAGGAGCATTCTTCGAAGTAGAGTACTCCCTAGTTCAAATAAATTGATGCATTTGAAGGCATGTTTATATAAAATGTGTATCCTAAAATCCAACCGAGGTAAAAGTCTTAAACACTTATACCAAAAGTGGCCACATTTTACAATCGAAAAGAAGAACTAACATATCTAGAAACATCCGGAAGTCTATAAATATCTTTAAACGGTGTCAGGAAACCACCCAGAGAGGTACGGTAGAGACCGCTTTTATAATAAAAAAGTTAGGAAAACAGACGACTCCCACATATCTTGTTGGAGTGTTCCCTTTGGGTTACAGAGTCAGTATATGGGCGTTACAGAGTCAGTATATGGGCGTTACAGAGTCAGTATATGGGCGTTACAGAGTCGGTATATAGGCTTAGTAAGAGCTGATTGTGACATATTACGGATCGTATTTAATCAAACGTTTGACATTCTAGAAATGTATCTTTATTTCGCTTGGGTAATGATGAAATAGTTTTACCTATTTTTAGAATGTAATCATTTTGTTGACTCTTGGTTGAAACCACGCTTTTTGTTTGACTATTGGTGCTTAACGCTTTAATCGACCAGGTCTTCATTCATACATATCACCTTTAATGACATTGGCAATTTTGTCAGGGTTCTTTACAAACATTGTAGTATTTAACCGTAATCATAAGTAGTTCATTTAAGTAGCAAGAATATAAGTAATACACTACATTTACTTGCTATTGCGAGAGCAGCATTGGTTGTAAATTCCTTGATAATAAACTATAAAAGCTTTTAGGAAATTTTTAATTCAATATCAAAAGATTGGAATGTGCAGAACCAATACTAGATCGTCTTATATCAAGAGAATAGTTAATACAGCTCATGACTTTTGCACAAAAATATGTAATGTAAATATTACAATGAAAATGGATACTTTGAAGTGTACCTTTTCATGACTTTAAGTAAAGAAAGAGTTGATTCGGAAAGTGTGGTTCGTATTCGGATGTATTTGAATAATTACGGGACACACAATATGACAGTCCCAAAGGAAATGAACTAAAAATAACTGCATCCTTCGCAAGTCCGTTAAACAAATGCCAATTATATATACGTTTAACTATTGGTTGGTTAATGTATACGGCCCGTTTCGTTTATACAGATCACTTAAAGGGGCATGGTCAAGATTTTGGTCTAATTCTATTTTTCTGATTTTAGTATTTACAATGCTATAGGAATGCATTTCTAATGATCAAATGAAATTTGAGAGTCGTAGTGTTATAAGCAAGATACAACGCCCACAATTCTTTGTCATGTAAACATGACCCGTAGCTTTTGTTTACATTGAATTAATATACATGTACAATGCAGTAAAATGAAGTTCATTTTCAAGCTGATTTGTCTATCTTCTTATTCATTTTAAGCATAAATTAACACAGTAAAAACACACCAATACAAACAGTTCTTAGCTGAACCTTTTTTTTTTCACTTCAACATGCAAAATGAAAACAAAAGCTTTATATAGAAATGAATTGTGAGCTCTATAACTCGCGTATAACTCAACGAATGACTCTCAAATCTTGATTGTCGATTAAATATGCCTTTCTGAAGCACTGTAAACATTAGAATAGTCAAAATGATTTTCGACCTAAATCGTGACAATGCCCCTTTAAAAGTCACGTTTTAATCACTTTAAATTGCATTTCTTAAATACATATTCAAATGACAATTGTTTCTATAAAACTCATTCTTTGGACAGCCAATAACATAAAAGTGAATGGATGAGGCGATAATCTTACCTCTGTGATCTGCTAAAAGTTAATTAATGAAAACAAAGTCTTGCCACACATGTTCTTAAACGACACATGTATGTCACGTGATATAAATCGGAAGTCAAGAACCATTAAACACCACAGTTTAAAAGTCAAATTAAATGTTCAATCGGAGTCAGTGACACCTGGATTTCATTAACAGTTTACAATATGTAGAATGCCTGTGATGCTAAATACCACGGCGGTCTTATGGAAAAGTGGTTACAAAAGTGTTTGTTTCTCTTGGGTCTTTATTACTTTGTATCCTGTTTTGAATCAATAAAGGTATGTTATTCAATTATTTTACGGCTTTACGGAAGCCATCCTCTGTAACACCGTGTAAACTTGTGTTTCTTCAAGATTTGGGGAAATGTTTTGTACATAAACAATGGTTCATTGTAAAACTGGAGAAAAGATGAATGCACTCTGGAGTTTTTTTTTTAGCATTTAACATCTGTTTCATGTTTGGATTGTTTTCACTGGACATGATCATTAATGGTTACCAAACAAAACTTTATGAAAAAGGCGATGACGTCAACTTTTCTATAGTCAACTTTCCTTACTTCCTTACATAATATGTAGTAATCTACCTTCATCACCTGCAAACGGTGTTTTGTCTCTCAGTTAATTCGATATAAAAAGAACATAGCAGGTGTGACCGGTCAGCAGAGGATGCTCACTCCTCCTAGGCATCTGATCCTACCTCTATGTTTTTTAGGTCCGTGTTGCTCTGCTCTGACTTTGTATTTCGTTTTTATGGTTTTTTGAGATGGTTGACGGTTTTTAATTGTCATTTTTTCATACACAAGGGCGTGTTCTTTGTATGAACAGTTTCTAAGGCGAGGCAAGCTACTGACAAACATATTGATAAAACAGGACTATTAACAGTCTTGTTTGAAATCATCTTTTCGTAAGTTCTATGGTCGGTACAACGACATTGTCAGCAGATACAATCTTCCACTGGGTCGCATGCTGATCACTTTTTTCATACTAATTGTTAGATCATAATTTATCACCTAATTGTCTGCGGACTTTTCCTGGGTTTTTCCCCGATTTCGTGTGACTGGTCAATAAAGGATGCTCACGCCTCCATGGCACCGTCCCTACCTCTATATTGTAGAGGTCTTTGCTTGTTGCTCTGCTTTGAATCTGAATTTTGTATTATGAATTTGTGAGATGGTTGATAGTTTGTTATTGCCATTTTTTCATCTATATGAAATATAAGGAGAGACACTTTATTGCATGAAGATGTAAAACTATTAAAATAAACACAGCAACAAACCAAAATTGTTCTTCTCATTATTTATAATCTGTTTCTTTCTTCTGAGCAATCACAATAATAAATTAGATTACGTACCTTCGAAGCATTTGTTTGATAGAAGTTTCATTTCATGTTTTTTCCCTTTGAATAAAATGGCATGTTGTGATTATAAAGGTGTTCAAAATAAAATACAAACAGGTAAAAGAGCAAACACGGACCTATAAAATTTAGAGGTAGGATCAGGTGTCATGGAGGAGTGAGGCAGGGCTAACACGGACCTATAAAATTAGAGGTAGGATCAGGTGTCATGGAGGAGTGAGGCAGGGCTATCACGGACCTATAAAATTAGAGGTAGGATCAGGTGTCATGGAGGAGTGAGGCAGGGCTAACACGGACCTATAAAATTAGAGGTAGGATCAGGTGTCATTGAGGAGTGAGCCGCCTCTGCTGACCCGTTACACCCGTCATGTAATCTTTGTTGTAATCAGGAACAGAGAAAAGTGGAAAAGTCGAAGATAATTAGGTGATCAATAATGGTCAATAACTATGAAAAAGTCAGTCATAATGCAATCTTTTCGAAGACTGTTTTTGCTGATAATTTATCTATCATATGACTTATAAAATGATGGCTTCACCTGAGACAGTCAGGTTTTATCAAAGTGTTTGTTAGTAGATGCCTCGCCTTAAAAACTGTTTATACGTAAGCATACCTTTGCGTATCGAATTGATTCATTGATTTATTGATTCATTAAATAAAGTAGCTTTCTTAAAAAGGATATAAAATGTAGTGATAAGGTTGTATTGTAAGCAACATTTGCCACATTTTTATTGTTACCTAAACGCAATTAAACTTCATAAAACTCAACAAATCTTTATAGTTTCAAGGGAAAGGAGAGCAACATGGTTCCTTCTTCAAAAATATTTCTATACAGTGAATTCCAATAAAGTCGAAACAAATCTTCACAAATAGAAAACCAATTAATGAATATCGAGAGAGCCTGAAAAGATTCAACGAGGGCCCACAAAGAAAAAAAACCCAAAGGTTATCTTTCTTTTCTCATTCGGGATTGGAATCACATGATAAGGCTCTGCCACTCTAGATCTTTCAACACAATATGATGTGGTCTTCAAAGATATAGGGATAACCATATCATAATAAGAGTAACACCTTATGACGTTTAATGTATCTATTCAGCTTTGTGTATAAAATATGATTTTATAATACGGCTTTCAAAGAACAACGTTAGATATACAATGCACATTAAAAGGAAAAAAAAACTTATTTCGAGTGTTTCTCTTTGGGAATTATTAGGAAGGTACATGTAGTTATCAGTTGTTTAAGAAAATATTATAAGTTTCTTTTTGACAAATCATTGTTCTAATTCAAAAGTATGAATATTATTTTGATTTTGCTTTGAAGATTAAAAAAAGGAATACAGTTTGTTTATTGTGTCAGTGTTAGGACAACAATCACAAAGTAATGGTAAATTGAATGTAAAAATAGAAACAAGATAATGGATATAATATTTGTATAAACATACATCACTTTTAGCCAGCTGCATATTTACTCTCTAGTACAATGTTTGATTAAGACACATGCTGACTGATGTTTTTATACTTAACTGACTGTGGTTTCTACCGTTTTTGCATGATCATACCAAATAACACACGGCCGGTGTAACTGTTCGACAGGGGATGCTCTCATCCTAACCACCTTGTCCTATTTCTATTTTATTTTAAGTCAGTGTTTGCTCTGCTTTGAATTTGTATTTTGCCTTATCGATTTTTGAGTTTTTTGACAATTTGTTTTTGTCGTGTTTCTCTTCATTGAGCCGGAATCAAACATTCCTTAGATTTTTTAGCACCTTCAATTATAAAACAGATACAAGTTATTTTATAAATACCTACATTTCCCGGCTAACATAAATAGCTGTGCAATAATACTTATTTTCAATGACATTTACGATGATTTATTTCGCTTTTAAAAGGAATGTGAGAAAAACAATAAGAGTGTATTATTTGAAACCAGTTTTATTTTCTGCAGATTGATTCTTGTTAGCTCTTCGAAAGTTAAGAATCACCATCTTCACAACAAAATGGCAATTAAAGTTCCTCTTTTCCGGCATGCTTTTTATGCAATTGCATAAAGTATGATTAAATATTTGTATAAACATACATCACTTTTAACCAGCTGCATATTCGGTGAAACTAAATATAACAAAAAAGAAAGGTCAAATATAATATCAGTTATGGCTAATTTTGGTTATACTTCATCCAACTCCAGAGTTATTTGTGGAATCTTCACAGATAAAGGGAAGCTTTAGCCCCTCGTTTCCTGTATAATAAGTATAGTTACGCTCAGCCACCCAGTACCACTTGTTGTCATGGTGATATGTCAACAACAGACCAAACATCTGGTCCAGCACCGTCTCGCCATTGTCGTCGTCGTTGTCGAACCAGTTCTGATACGTGACGGGCGTCCAGTCGTCGAACACCAAACCTTTGTCATCAATGTACGTGATCACGTTAGCACGTAACGCCACGGAACCGTTCAGGTCATATTCTGAAAAACAAACATTATTATTGCAATTAAAAGAATATCTAGAAAATCAAAACAACCCTAATAATTAGGGTAGCTTTAAAATAATCAGGGAGGTTAAGAGTAGTAAAACATGGTTAAGATTTAATTCAAAGAAAAACGTAGATGAATGCTACGTAACATACCGGGATGAATCCTATTTACTCCAAGAAACCGTCCATAACCGTCACCGTACCAGACCAACAGTTCTGTCCCCGGCTCCACGTCACGTGACGTCATATAGAACACGATGCCGGCGCAGGGTACGGGGGTGACGTTTTCCTCTGTGTGGGTGGTCGGTGAGTTCACGAACCTGAGCCAGTTACTACAGGCCGGGTCAGCGGCGTCAATGACGTAGGTACCGTTACTTCCCTGCTTGTCCACCTGTCATAAAACGGAAGTGTTTGTTTTCAATCTGGTTACAAGTGTTGTTTTTATTTTAACGCTCTGATGTATAACATTTGTTAGATATGGCCCATACATTAGTAGAATAAGGATCTATGAACAATTTTCTTTTGATTGTAACTACAGTTTTTGGAAGTACATGTAAACCTCAATAAAAATCTTCTAAAATAAAAAAAAATGTGCTGAGGGCAGAATATGCTTTCACTAAATTTTTCACGATTTCTTTGTTTCTGAAAAAACGCTAAAGTTACCTTGTCTCACCTGATACAATGAATAAGTCTTTTGCTAACGTCAATGATGCTAGCTTGTGTAGCGGCATCCATGGTGACGTAAGCAGTATACATGTACTATTACTATACCTGCCATGAATACAGGTCCGAGTCGGAATCCCTGGTGTGGATCACACCTTCATAAACACCCAGTATCGTGTATTGAGGGACAAACTCGTCCGTCCACGCTCCTAGACCGGCCCCGGGGATGTTGGAAAGTTTGATGCTGAATCCTGGTGGAGTGCTGAGGTTTGCTCTGAGATGTGGAGGGGAACCTATAGGAATCTTACAGGTACAAGATAACGTCAAGTGGACATACACAACTAGAGGTACAAGATAACGTCAAGTGGACATACACAACTAGAGGAATCTTGCAGGTACAAGATAACGTCAAGTGGACATACACAACTAGAGAAATCTTACAGGTACAAGATAACGTCAAGTGGACATACACAACTAGAGAAATCTTACAGGTACAAGATAACGTCAAGGGGACATACACAACTAGAGGAATCGTACAAGTACAAGGTAACGTCAAGGGACATACACAACTAGAGGAATCTTACAGGTACAAGATAACGTCAAGGGGACATACACAACTAGAGGAATCTTACAGGTACAAGATAACGTCAAGGGGACATACACAACAAATACAAATTGACACTTCTTTTATTTATGGAAATAATAAAAAAAAAACCAAAGACCCATCTGTTTATTATTCAATTGTATTTTGTTTTTTTGGGGGGTTCCACTTTCTGTTTTATTACATATTTATCATTAAAAGTGAGAAAAGGTTATAATTATATAATTTTATCAAAGCATAGTGTATTTTTTATTTAAAGATTGGAGCGAAGCTTTCCTAGAAACAAGAGGCCCATGGGCCACATCGCTCACCTGAGAAATAATAGGTATGATAAAATCAGCTTAATTGAGTCATAATACAAACTATCTGGACAATGTACAATAATACATGTAGATCCTGTATAAATAAAATCCATTTTTCCCCTGGATATTCTTATTTTTATAATAATTATTCCCTTTTCTAACAGGATGATTTTATAGTCATATCATATGTTGAGTATTGCAGTTCTCAAAAAGATCCTTAACAATAGTTTATATATGGGATATAAACGCACATCAAACTCTGAACGTTCTTGTGAGGCCAAAGAATTGTCCTGGGGCCAAAGGTTTAACAATTATAAAGAATCACCTGGCTGATTAGTTGCTGAGAAGAAGATTTTTAAAGATTTACCCTAAATATTCCTATGTTGAACTTTGACCCCCCAGTGTGGCCCCACCCTACCCCTGGGAATCATGATTTTCACAACTTTGAATCTACACTACCTTAAGATGCTTTCATACAAGTGTCAGCTTTCCTGGCTGATCAGTTTCTGAGAAGAAGATTTTTAAAGATTTACTCTTTATATTCCAATGTAAAATTTCGACTTCACTATTGTAGCCCCACCCTACCCCCGGGGGGTCATGATTTTCACAACTTTGTATCTACACTACCTGAGGATGCCTTCACACAAGTTTCAGCTTTCCTGGCTGATTAGTTTCTGAGAAGAAGATTTTTAAAGATTTACTCTTTATATTCCAATGTAAAATTTCGACTTCCCCATTGTAGCCCCACCTTACCCCCGGGGGGTCATGATTTTCACAACTTTGTATCTACACTACCTGAGGATGCCTTCACACAAGTTTCAGCTTTCCTGGCTGATTAGTTTCTGAGAAGAAATTTTTTAAAGATTTACTCTTTATATTCCTATGTTAAACTTCAATCCCCCATTGTGGCCCCACCCAACCCCCAGGGGTCATGATTTTCACAACTTTGAATCTACACTACCTGAGGATGCTTCCACACAAGTTTAAGCTTTCCTGGCTGATTAGTTTCTGAGAAGAATATTTTTAAAGATTTACTCTATATATTCCTATGTTAAACTTCAATCCCCCATTGTGGCCCCACCCAACCCCCAGGGGTCATGATTTTCACAACTTTGAATCTACACTACCTGAGGATGCTTCCACACAAGTTTTAGCTTTCCTGGCTGATTAGTTTCTGAGAAGAATATTTTTAAAGATTTACTCTATATATTCCTATGTTAAACTTCAATCCCCCATTGTGGCCCCACCCAACCCCCAGGGGTCATGATTTTCACAACTTTGAATCTACACTACCTGAGATTGCTTCCACACAAGTTTCAGCTTTCCTGGCTGATTAGTTTCTGAGAAGAAGATTTTTAAAGATTTACCCTATATATTCCTATGTTAAACTTCGACCCCCCATTGTGGGCAAAACCTACCCCCGGGGAACATAATTTTCACAACTTTGAATCTACCCTACCTGAGGATGCTTCCACACAAGTTTCAGCTTTCCTGGTCTTATGGTTCATGAGAAGAAGATTTTTGAAAATTTCTCGAAATATTTTTATAAATTCCTAATTATCTCCCGCTGCAAAAGGGCGTGATCCTTAATTTTCAAAACGTTGAATCCACCTACGCTATGAATGCTTTGTGCCAAGTTTGAAATTGACCCAGTGGTTCTTGAGAAGATATTGAAAATGTAAACAGTTTACAGACGGACAGACGGACAGTCAGACGGACGACAAACAAAATGTGATCAGAATAGCTCACTGGAGCTTTCAGCTCAGGTGAGCTAAAAACTACTAATACACAAAAGACATGACGTGATTAAAATTATCATTGATTTTACATTAGGTTACTGTCAATGTCAACCATTTAGCTTGACTGTATACAATGATTTACTTACCTTTGCATTAGGTATATGGCGGTATTTATCACTATGTGTACCAAGTAACTTATAGTCCTCACAAACTGAAATATCAAAACAATAATACTTACTGTCATTGCAAGACCTTTATTGTTCACTGAAAGTTTGTCATACAAGTTTTTTTAAATAAATCTTGCTATTTGCATCTTACTTGATGGAAAATAAAATATATTGTCTGTTTGATGTGTTGGGTTTTCAGATTATTTTTCATCCTCAAATATACCAATTGTAGAATCAACTACATTAACTTGTTTACTTACAGTGATTGAAATAAAAACATCATAAAACAAGACACACGTTAAGACATTGTTTAACCTAATACAAGTTAGAAATGCTTTGTTGCAACTCACATTTATTTTTTTCTGTTTGAACATCCCACTCATGTTGAGCAATTTTATACAGTTCCTGGTATAAAGTAAAAAGAAATAGTTTTTGAAAAATAAAAACTCTTACTAAATAATCCAGGAATGATCATTTTCAAATAAATAACACTTTTTGAAGAGATTAAGTCTTACCGTTCTCTCCTGGTATATATCAAAAAATCCCATTTCTAAAACAAACAATAACAAAAGGTAAGAAAAAAATCCATTTTGATTCAACATTTCTTATGTTAAGCAGAACTTTGAAATTAACAATAGTTTAAATGTTATTTTTATATGCAGTGACATTGCACAGTGATAATCCCTCACGTTCAATGTATTCTGTCAGAGCCTTCTCCTTTTCTTGAGAGTCCAGTACCGCCATGTGAGCGCCATGCTGGTGACATACGTCACTGGATTGTAACATGGACGTAGGTTCTGTATGGAACGAGAAGCACCACTGGTCTACTCGAACAAACCCCGGGCTACACTTGTCATTCCCGGTGTCCTCAAACAGAAAACCTGACAAATAGGTAAACCTATTAGAGCAAACTTTAGATAAAAATATGTTATGCAATTCAGTGGACTGTACTTTTGTGATTATTTCATTGAAAGCAACTATCTAATTTTTTCTCGACACAATTTTCATTCTATAATAACAGTGTTTGGTTTATGAAATTGTGTTAAATTTCAACTTGATACCAGTCAGATGAAGGACCAAGAGCAATCCTGTGGCGACAACAACGCCTTCTCTCGTCATGGTGATGATATGAACTATTCAGGCATTCTGCAAAGTAAATTGTGGTATAATTAAAATACATGGTTACTGTCTTGAAATATAAGCTATATTTGAGCGAGGGTGAGAAAACATGACAGAGGGCGAGCCCAGCTATCATGTATTTTGTTTATCCTGCAACATAATATCACATTCTGTTCCTGAAATGAGCTTTATTCGACAACTGTCCCTTCATATCTGCAGTTGAAACCATGACGCCATGGCGTAAACGAAGCAAGAAAGATGACGTCACAACGAATTTGAACGTAGTTTAATGCACGATGTAATGTTGGAGCATTAACCGAATAGAGCTTTGGTTTATCGGGTTAGTCTTTATTTGGTTTTTGCAAGGGGTAGTTGCAGAATAAACAGTGTTGCATGACTTTGGATTTTATAAATGCTTTAAGATTGAGTTATTGAGTCACGATGGGAATATATTGATACTTTTATATTAGGATGTTAAATCTCGATTGACTTCTTTCGCTGTAAAAGTGTTGAAAGCATTTGATTAGAGAAATGAATGCTTTGTTTAATTATATCAGTTTTAAATAGCCTAGAGAAAATAAACCACATCATTTTTGCATTTATTTTAAGTTTATATCATGCTTCATTTACTACAATTTTTAAATGATAGTTTGACAATAAAAAAAAAAAAGAAAGGTGAAAAGCAAAAAAGTCGACATAAACATATCTGTTTGAAAACTAGTCTTTAAAGAATTTCTCTCTTTATTTCTTCAGACTTTTTTTTCGAATTCATTTTGGAGTCAACTTTACAATACTTTAGATATTTTAAAGTTAAGTTAAGCAATATTTACATTCCGTGTAAATTTTATGTTTGCATTGGAAATCTGCGACGTTCAAATTCCTGTGAATACACTTTGACTATCTATGCGCCAAACTAATTTGATATGTACTGATGAAATATGAATGAAATAATTAAATACCTACTGGTTCACAATTTCTTTCTCTACCAAATTTCTAGCACTATATTTTAGTCGCGGAGGCGGATAAATGACAGGTTAATATGCCTATTCAATGTATGTTTCATATCCCTCACTAGTCACTAAGAGCACGTATATAGCGACGATACACAAATAATTCACACAAGTTAGCATCAATATGAATATGAATTTAAGCATTGAATGTATTTTGTAATGTCGCCGGTTCTATTACTCAACAAGAGGAGCAGATAAATTGACCAATACTGTGGAATCATTAGATTTCGTGGTGGCTCAATTTTCATGGAATTCGTGGGTACCTCTTATCCACGAATTTACATCCTGCACGAATTAATAAATTGAAGTAATAAAGTCATGTTTCCTTTTGTAGATATAAGAGAATACACGAAATTACGTCCCCACGACCCTTTAAAATTCTAGCAATCCACGAAAATTAACCCCCACGAAAATTAATGATTCCACAGTAATAACAAAGAAAAAAACAAAAAAAAAATATTTAAAAAGGAACTGTTTATTTTTTTATTTATTTTCTTATTTCTACGTACAACCAATGAAGGCATGGGATCTGGGTTTTTTATGAAACCACTTAAAGGGGGTGCTGAAGCATAAATGTTAGCTCAGGTTAAGATTTACGTATTATGTATCTGAGTAATTACGTCTCATTTTCTCCTATCTATTTCCTATGACACCATTCAATTTACATATACAAATGATAATGCTTTCAACCGCTAACAATAAGAAGTGTCATTGATAAATGTACATGTATTCATTTGTTTAAAACAAGTAAAAGTGTACATCATTGGAATGTACAGAATGTATCGAATAAATGAAAATACGTGCACAAATCAGGCAAGGATATTACTAGTTAATCTATTAGACAATTACATACTTTTGCTATTTATGCTTTTAGAACGAGATTCAATAGTTAGTAGGAAATACATATTTATTGGTTAATATAAGATTTTATCTTAAAATTACTGTTGAAATGTTCTTATTGATTCCGATTTAAAAAGGTAACCGGTTAAAACTTTTACAAAATGATTAAAGATATTACTATTGTGGCTGGCTAAAAATCGATTTTTTTCTACCAATAAGGGTCTGGTTTGTAAACAAGATCAACATACGTAACATTTATGATGTTTTATTTAAATGTTGATTTGGCATTTTTTACACCCACATAGGCAGGATTTATGATAAAAAAATGTCCTTTCTCTTTTTCTGCGAGGAAGAAAAAAACAGTGCATGTTTGGTTGTACTTTTCTTAAAGAGTTCATTGCATTTTGAGTGCATATTTAGTTGTACGTTTCTTTAAGAGTTAATTTTATTTAGATTGCATATATGGTTGTGCTTTTCTTAAATTGTTAATTGCATTTAGAGTGCATATTTGGTTGTACTTTAATAATAAATGAAAATACGTGCACAAATCAGGCAAGGAAATTGCTATTTAATCAATTAGACAATTACATAATTTTGCTCTTTATGCTTTTAGAAAAAAATTACTATCATTTTTCGTAATATCTTAACTGGAAAAACAAAGGTTCTGTACAAGTACGAGCTTTAATAGTTAGTAGGAAAAACATTTTTATTGGTAAATATTATAAAGATTTTATCTTTAAATTGCTGTTTCGCATTTTTTACACCCACATAGGCAGGATTTATGATAAAAAATTGTCATTTCTCTTTTTCTGCGAGGAAGAAAAAACAGAGTACATATTTGGTTGTACTTTTCTTAAAGAGTTAATTGTATTTAGAGTGCACATTTGGTTGTACTTTACTTTAAGAGTTACTTGTATTTAGAGTGCATATTTGGTTGTACTTTACTTGAAGAGCTAATTGTATTGGAGTGTTAGAGACCAAGCTTCACACACCAGGCGACCAGTGACCTATATATTTCCAGGTCACCTGTCACAACGGCCATTACTTGTACAGGCAGGTGTAATGTGATCAATAATCGACATGCTGGCTGGAGTTGAATCGTTTCCTCACATAGCACATATGCAACTTACATTTATATCTAGAAGTTATATCTTACAGTTGAAGCGGTAATATGTTTTGGAATAGTTAATCATACAACAATTTCTCCCGGTTAATTGTTGTTGCATCTTGTGTTATACAAATAGCGATATCGAAGACAAGACCAAATGATTCACACTTGTGCAGTCTATTTAACGTGTGTGCATATGACCCTAAGTATTTAATATGATTTTTTTTTTTACAGAAAATGACCGTTGAATGTATTTAATGTGTTATATGTACACGTATACAAGAATTTTAAAAATGCTTTAATGTAGGCTTGCTGCATAGTTCAAACTGTACAAATATTAAAATCAAATTAATTCTGTGAATTCTAGCCACATGGTAATATTTTAAGGTAATTTATGGCGAAATTGTCCACATTTGCTAATAAAAAAGGAAGAACCCACAAATCTATTCACAGTAAATAGCGTGAGATAGCCTATAAAACATGTATCTATGTAAACCATGTGTCTATAAATATCGTTAAACAGTGTCAGGGAACCACACAGGCCAGCACTGTACAGACCACTTAAAACAGGTGTACAGGTACACAACATTGTCTGTCTGTGCAATGTTGTAACGTTAAGGTTGTATTAACTTTGTTTCATTTGACCGATTTGCTCGATATTTATTCTGAATCACGAGAGTTTAGGAATGGACGATCGTCATATATCTTTATGAAGAGTTTTTCCTATGAGTTACACAATCAATTTATTGTCTTGATACGGCCAGGTGGAGACCAATTACGAATCTTTGTTTTTATCAAACGTTTGACATTCTAGAAATGTATCTTTATTTTGCTTGGGTAACGATGCGATAGTTTCCCTGTTTTTGAATGTAATCAATTTCTGGTAAGAATGACTGTTGGTTCAAACCTGTTTTTTTTAATTTTGACTATCGGTGCTTAATGATTTCAGTGGTCTCTTTTTTCATTTATACAACTCATATGCTGAATTAAATAATTGCCATTAGTAAATTCATTTGAAAAGTAAAGCTTTGTGAAATAGAATGTATAGTTACTGTTAGAGCAGCAAGATGTTTAAAAAATAATAGTTAGAATTTGATTAGAAAACATATAAGTGAATATGACAAATATGGATAACATTTTGTTTTCGTACATGAATTAAGACAAACAAATAAAAAATCATAAATAGTATGCAAACAAAAATGTGATGCCAATCTTGAAATTGTATCTGCATATACCTCAAGTGAATGAAGAGTTAATTAAGAAAGGTTTGTTCGTTTAAGAATGTCCTGAAATGATTTACGTGACAGACAATGGCGCTGTCTTCAAGGAAATGAAGAAAGAATTAAAAGTGCACATCCCCCGTCATCCTTCAAATGAACACCCACTGAATGTACGTTTATCAATTGACCAAAACCAGTATGTTCGTCTATCTAATAACCAATAACAATATTTTTGTCTATATATTGACCAATAACAATATGTTTGTCTATCTATTGCCCAAAAACTGTATCGGGACAGTTTTCCTCATACCGATACTCGAAACAAAAGTGTATTTTTGGCAATAAATGATATCTTCAAATGTAAAGCAGAAAAAAAGGTTTCTAATCAATTAAATCTTTGCAATAGATTAATGACCGTTTAATGTTTAACTTGTTTGAATGATATCAAATTCTTTAAAATTCAAGAATTTAGAAAAAGGCCTATTGTATTGATAAAAGTCACAAAGTTATACACAGCAGTAAATGGTTGCTTACCTCCGTGATCTGCTGAAAGTTTATTCATGAAAACAAAGCCATATCCCACCTGTTCTTAAAGGACACATGACTATCACGTGATATAAATCGGAAGTCAAGAACCATTAAACATCAGAGGTTAAATGTCAAATGTAAATGACTCTTGAAGCCATACATCAACAATATCCTGAGAATTTTATATAACAGTTCCCTATATTTAATATGCCTATGGTGCTTAAAATAAAGTTTCGAAAATGCTGGAACAAACATTACGGGCTTTAAATGGAAAGTGGTAAACGAAAGGCTTTGTTTTTCTCATGGTATTATCTAAGAAATAAAGTACGAGTTTTCGTGAATGTTGCAGAATAACCTCCTAGATCGAGAAATGTTGTTATGAAATATAAAAGCCGAGGCGTTATGTTTTGTTTTGTTATTATTTTATGTTTTGTCACAAAATAAGTTTATGTATGTTTAAATAATGTGATTTATATAAGTTTCATTTCATTTTAAAAAAAAATAAAGTATCTCTCATCTCAAGATATTGTAGACTTGTAACTGTAAGCAACAGCTGCGACATTCGTATCGTTACATTTTATCAGTAGATACACATTGATGCATGTAACTGTCATTTTCCACTAAGCAAACACTTCTTTTTTACATTAAATCTGCGTCTGCAAATCATTTTTTTTTTAAATTACGTAGGTAACTCCACAAAACTAACGCCGGTCTTCAGATTTTAATCACAAAGTATTGGGGGTAAGGAGAACAACATTTGAAAAAATAGGAAGTAAAGTCCGGATTAAAAACTACACACACTTAGAAAAAATAAATACCCCCAAAAGCATCAAAAAGAGAAACACAAAACAAAATGAACATAACAAAAAAAAAAGCCAAAACGTTGTATTTCTCTTCTGATTCAAGAATTAAATTACATGATGATATGTGTCCATTTTTTCCAAAGAATGTTAAATGAGAGGTATTGGAAAATGCAGAGATGGTAGAAATACTCTGTACATAATTGTCATTATGCCATCTTTCAATTACTACAAGCGATCAAAACTTTTGGTGAATAAGCGATTGTCGAGTTATTTGAATGTGTCGAGTTATTTGAATGTGTCGAGTTATTTGGATGTGTCGAATTATTTAAATGTGTCGAGTTATTTGAGTTTGTCGAGTTATTTGGTTAATTTGAGTTTATTGAATGTGTTGATAAAGACGGGTCCAGACGTTACAGTGTATGGAACAAGTGACAACTCTTTCATTTGACTCCCGCTTAAAGTTCGAAAATGAAAACAAATGTGTGTCTTTAAAACGCATGGTTCACAAACAATCTAACAACAGAAGTCAAAGTCGTGTCGCTATCATATTAAGAAATAAACCTTACGACACTGGATGTATCTATCAATCATTTCTTTGAAAAATTTACCTACCCCTCCTTAGACACCTGATCACACTTGCATCTTTTAAGGACGTTTGATCCTGCGATAAAAAGTTGTTTTTTCTAAAGTATTTTTTTAAATCTACACACATAGCTTAACCAAAATTCAAAACAAAATTTTGGGGTCTATATGCTTCATTTGGCGCTGCGGTGTATTTAATATGACCTTTCTGTACTGAATGTGCAGATTGAACATAAATCACCTTTTCCTCTATATTTTATTATCGGAATGAAATATGGCATCAAATAGAAATTTTAAATATTTAAGATAATTAAAATTAAATTTATCATAAAGAAAAATGTTATATTTTCTTCACCTAATTGATATTTTGACTTCTTTGCGCTAATAAAACGCTGTTTTTAACCATTACCGTTTCAACCTGAACTGAAATTTTTTAAAAGTCTCAAACTTTTTCTCAAATTATGATAAACTTGTCAAAAAAATCTTCAAGTTTCAGAAAATAAAACCAAAAGTATGGGTCTGTTATGTAAAATTTGAGATATGGCATGAAATAAGCTAATCTTAGCCAAAAATTGGGATTTTTACTTGACCTTTATGAAATATAAGTTAAATTTGCCAATATAT
This sequence comes from Magallana gigas, assembly GCF_963853765.1. Classification (NCBI taxonomy): domain Eukaryota; kingdom Metazoa; phylum Mollusca; class Bivalvia; order Ostreida; family Ostreidae; genus Magallana; species Magallana gigas. The sequence goes on along the minus strand of NC_088853.1, from coordinate 212,591 downwards.
GTCTATAGAAATATTGAAAAATTGTAAATAAAGGTTTTTTTTTATAACAAAATAAAGATATCCTAATGCAAAAACTATCTGGATATTTTGTTTGCACTGAAAATATGCAAGCTATACTGACGATACTATAAAACAACTGAGTTATGCAAAATGTTCATTTTCTTCTTAAAAACCTTCCGCCACAAAATATAGTATGAAATATATTATATAAATAATAATAAGTATTTAAAAATATTATATAAAACAGAGGAACGAATGTCTTTAAGAGGTCCTGGTTTGCTTTATGGGTGTTTAAGATGGTTGACAGTTTGTAATTGTCATTTGTTATTTACTATGTGACCCTGTTTGCAATACACAACATTAGAAATTTAATGTACTTGGACAATTTCTTTATCGAGTTTTTTCTTTACTAGTATTTTCTCTAAAACGTTCAAGGAATTTTAAAATTAAATGATTCATATATACGTTAAATGTGTTTACTGTGTTTATACCAAATCATGTTTTTTATCTAATGATATATATACATGAGGGTTGATCATTTTTGTCGACTGCAATTTGTCTCTTTTTAATGGTGTGCCAGCTATTTAAGCACAATTAATTTAGCTAAAGGATACCAACTATTTTATAAAATGTCGATTGTTTTACCCGCCAACTTAAATCTTTATGCAGTACTTTTTCTTTTGAATGAACTTTACGATGATCCATTCAGCTACGAAAAGAGTGGCCAGAAATAATTCAAGGGTGTGTTATGGAAAACTAGTTTTATTTTCTATGAGTGGATTCTTGTTAACTCTCAGGGAGTTCAGAGTCCCAATCTTCACAAATAAATGGCAAATAAAGTCCCTCTTTTTCTGTGAAGTAATTATAGTTTCTCTCTGGAAGCCACCGCCATCGTTCTTTGTGTAAGTCGTAGGACAGCAGTAAGCCGAAAGACTTCTCTACGACTGTGTAGGTGATGTTCTCCAGCCAGTTCTCGTAGGTGAGTGGAGACCCGTCGTCATAGGCTAGGACCTCGCCAAGACTGTCCTTGATGTGGACGACATTAATCCGGAATACCACGGTGGCGTTTAGGTCGTGTTCTGTGAACAAAGAATACAAAAGATGATTAAGTAAGTATCAACGACTTGAATACGTATACATAATAACTATGTATACATAAGATTTATGTGTAAGAGACGAGTCTGTAGGTATCAACGACTACGTAATAACTATATATTATCACTCTGAAACGTACAATGTTAATATTAGTTTTTAAAATTATCAAATATTTTTCAGATTGTTTTTTTGTCGTAATTATTGTTTAAATTTCTAGAAAATTTAAAACATTAAAAAATACTTTAAAAACAGTGTGACTAATTCCGTCTTTAGGTAATTCCAGTTACAAAACTACGGTAGAAATGGCACAGTTACCCGGATGTACGCGGCTGACGTTCAGGTGGAGTCCGTAGTTATCCCCATACCACACCATTAACTCAGTCCCCGGCGGGACGTCTTTTATCGTCATGTAGAAAACTAAACCTGCGCAAAGAACCGGTTGCGCATTTTCTTCCTGGAAGTTACGCGGAGCATTTACGTATCGTAACCAGTTACTGCAGTCAAGCGGCATGGCGTCTATGACGTAACTTCCGTTTGCCCCAAGTTTATCCACCTTGAAACGTAAAAAATAGGAATCATGTTTCGAAATATTTTCCACTCTGAATTGACTTTTTAAAATTTGTTTTCCAATGTGTATAACATGGTAGGAACAGTTGCTTTAAATTGCTGTTGATACGAAGATATGCAATGGTCATTGGAAGCAAACTAATTTTACTTAATGTATATATTTACTTACAAGACATATCACAAATAATTTAAGGCTTCAAACAAAACCAAGTATGAATAATGCAATCTTAATCTAATGATGTGTTGTTTGGATTTTGTAGAATGTTGTTTACAAATGTTCCTCAGTACCTTTAAATCCCTAGTTAGGTCTCTAGTTTCAGCGTATCTTAAATGTACTACCCTCCCTATGGTGTAAATAGTTAGATTCCAACTATTTTACAAAAAGATAAAGACCTAACCCTACTACTTTATACAGACTTCCACACACCAATGATTAATGGTTTGGTTACGACTGTTCTACAATCAGATAAAGACTTATTTACTACTTTATACAGGCTACCACACACCAATGATTCATGGTTTGATGACGACTGTTCTACAATCAGATAAAGACTTATTTACTACTTTATACAGGCTACCACACACCAATGATTCATGGTTTTATGACGACTGTTCTACAATCAGATTAAGACCTAACCCTACTACTTTATACGGGCTACCACACACCAATGATTAATGGTTTGATGACGACTGTTCTACAATCAGATAAAGACTTATTTACTACTTTATACAGGCTTCCACACACCAATGATTAATGGTTTGATGACGACTGTTCTACAATCAGATAAAGACTTATTTACTACTTTATACAGGCTACCACACACCAATGGTTAATGGTTTGATGACGACTGTTCTACAATCAGATAAAGACTTATTTACTACTTTATGCAGGCTTCCACACACCAATGATTAATGGTTTGGTTACGACTGTTCTACAATCAGATAAAGACTTATTTACTACTTTATACAGGCTACCACACACCAATGGTTAATGGTTTGATGACGACTGTTCTACAATCAGATAAAGACTTATTTACTACTTTATGCAGGCTTCCACACACCAATGATTAATGGTTTGGTTACGACTGTTCTACAATCAGATAGAGACTTATTTACTACTTTATACAGGCTACCACACACCAATGATTAATGTTTTGATTACGACTGTTCTTCAATCAGATAAAGACTTATTTACTACTTTATGCAGGCTTCCACACACCAATGATTAATGGTTTGGTTACAACTGTTCTACAATCAGATAAAGACTTATTTACTACTTTATACAGGCTACCACACACCAATGATTCATGGTTTGATTACGACTATTATACTATCAGATAAATATTCATTTATTACTTTATATAGATTTTCGTATATCTCATGATGAATAATTTGATAAAGACTGTTCTACAATCAATGATAACTTGTTTACTACCGTATAGAGACTGTCTTACCACCCAGGAGTACGGATCTTTATCGTTAAGATCGTTCCTGACGAGACCTTCATACGACCCCAGCACTGTGTACTTAGACAGCGGGATCTCTGACCACGCCCCCATACCGGCCCCAGGGATGGAGGACAGGGCGATCTTAAACCCGGCGGGAGTGGTCAGGTTAGCGCGGTCCTCGGGAAGGGAACCTACAGGAATCTGAAGAATTCACACAACTAGAACAAGCACAGCAATTACTGTTACCTACAGAGATCTGATAAACTCAACGATCTAGAGCACATACATCATAAACTATAAACGTTAAGAACAGAAATCTAAAGAAAAAATTATTTAAATCAGACAGAGCTTTTATGTTTGCCCTTTACTGCAAACTTTTTTATATTCCAGAATTTTAGGCTCTTATTCAATCAGAAGAAATAATGTAATAATTGAATATAGAAAATGTAATATAATTAACCTTGTTGTTAGTAAAATGTCGGTACTTTTTACTCTTGGTTCCATACTGAAGGAAGTCTTTGCAAACTGAAATGATATACGTTTAATAAGATACGTTTATTATATCATTCGGATCAAGATGACACTTATGCTATTTCATGTGACTGTGTATAGACCAGGCTTTTATACGGAACTCTATCGGCTAAGTATAAAATAGTTATATTTTAATACTTAAGGCTCATTGATTTTATAAAGAGGACACTGACAATTTACACAGTAACAGATATTATGCCTGTTAGTCTCTCACATACATTTTTCAGTTTCATCATCCCCGTTGATGATGACATCCAGATCTTTGAAAAGTTCCTACAAACAAAAGGGAAAAACATTCAAACGGAAGTCCTTAATCGCATTATTTTTTTTTTCTTTTTGTATTTTTCTCTTAACATTGCTTTTTTCTTGGTTAAACACTTTTTGACATTAAGATTAACCAGTAATCAGATAAGTTTAACAAGTTACCAGATAAGCCAGTTTTTTTGCAATAAATCGACAAGTCAATTACAATAAATTAAAAAAATTCATGTACAAGAGATAGTTAACTTATCATTATCACAACTAATCATTTTGTTATTACTTTCGCATGATAATCAATCAGTGTTGTCTACCCAATTCATCCAAGTGATTGATGAATTCAATCAACCAATCATTTACAAGGACTCATTAACCGTTCATTTACAAGGAATCAATTAACAATCAGTGTTACAAGGAATCAATAACCAATCATTTACAAGGAATCATTAACCAATCATTTACAAGGAATCATTAATCAATCATTTACAAGGAATCATTAACCATTCATTTAAAAGGAATCAATAACCAATCAGTGTTACAAGGAATCAATAACCAATCATTTACAAGGAATCATTAACCAATCATTTACAAGGAATCATTAATCAATCATTTACAAGGAATCATTAACCATTCATTTACAAGGAATCAATAACCAATCGGTGTTACAAGAAATCAATAGCCAATCATTTGCAAGGAATCATTAACCAATCATTTACAAGGAATCATCAATCAATCATTTACAAGGAATCATTAACCATTCATTTACAAGGAATCAATAACCAATCGGTGTTACAAGAAATCAATAGCCAATCATTTGCAAGGAATCATTAACCAATCATTTACAAAGAAACATTAACCAATCAGTGTTACAAGGAATCATTGACCAATCATTTACAAGGAAGCATTAACCAATCATTTACAAGGAATCATCAACCAATCAGTGTTACAAGGAATCATTAACCAATCAGTGTTACAAGGAATCATTGAACAATCATTTACAAGGAATCATTAACCAATCAGTGTTACAAGGAATCATTAACCAATCAGTGTTACGTACCAGACGCTGGTCAGTCATTGTGAGAAGGTCATTTTCTGTCAAACAAAAAAAAACCAGTAAAAGTAGAAAGATACAGATTTACTCTATCTATAAAGACCAATACACATTGAAAACATATTCACACAATTGATATTAAAGCACATTTACTTAATTCAATATTCATTGTCAAAGCTTAATTAACAGTAATCGAGCTGATTTATGTTGAAAATGTAAACACCACAATATCATTTGAAGATTGCTTTATATATGCATATATTTGTTAACAACAACACAAGAATGAGTTGACATTGTACATAAACGCGTATCATTTATTAATATCACAAGACATTTCTCTTTGTTAAAAGCATTGTGCACCATTTTTATAACTTGTATCAAATCTAAACCTCAGATGGTTTGCTTCCTATTTTTTTTCCAACAGATGATCAGCTGTGATGTACTCTAGTAGATTATTCACATCAGATTTGTCGTGATTAGAACTCACGCTGTAGTTTCCTACCTATTTCTGTATTGATTTTTGGATGTTGTATACATTGTAAAAAAACAAACTATTTTTTCTATCTTTATACGTATTATATTCGTCAATTGTTTACTTTCTGCTATCAAAAATATTAACAGTTCAATTAATGAAAAATGCGGTAATTGTCCTTATTCTATAAGAGAAATAATTACCTATAACATAAAATGAGAGTTTCCTCTATTTTCTACATAAAAAATATATACCAATAATAAAGAACGTTTATCTCGTTTATCTATATATAGTAACATACCCATTATATACGACGAGAGCGCCTTCTCTTTTCTACTTATACATAGTAACATACCTATGATATATGACGTGAGCGCCCTCTCCTTTCCATCTATATATAGTAACGTAACTATGCTATACGTCGTGAGCACCCTCTCTATTCTGTCTATATATAGTAACATACCTATGATATATGACGTGAGCATCCTCTCTATTCTATCTGTATAAAGTAACATACCTATGATATATGACGTGAGCGCCCTCTCTTTCTCGGCACTGTCCAGCACCACCATGCCGCCACCCAGCCGTTCACAGATGGCGACACTGTCGTTCCTGGTGTCGGGGTCCGTGTGGATAGAGAAACACCACCGACCGATCCTTGTGAACCCGGGCTTACAGGGGTCAGTCAAACCATGGACTATAAACAGTTATAGACTGGGTTAATACAAGGTCATGTAAGAAGTACAACAGATCTATCCTAAAGAACCCGGGCTTACAGGGGTTACTCAAACCATTGACTATAAACAGTTATAAACTGGATTTATACAAGGTCATGTAAGAAGTACCACAGCTCTATCCTAAAGAACAGGGCTTACAGGGGATACTCAAACCATTGACTATAAACAGTTATAGACTGGGTAAATACGAGGTCTTGTTTTCCCTTGGACTGAAATGTCACATTATCATTGGTTTAAACATAGCACGTGATTGCCTCATATATCTCTATATTTGTTCTGTGAGAAATAATATTAGGCAATATGGCCGTCATTGGTCGACGCTTCGCTTACTCATTTCGACATTTCATAGTATTTTATACATAAACTGCATGCCGTAAGTTCTAAAAGTATTTGGAGTAGTTGCCCTTTGAAATTCTTTAACATTAGAGTAGTTGCCCTTAGAATATTGACGTCACATTGTTTTGTCTGGAGCAGAACAAAATGGCAGCGTCGTAATTTGCTCAAATCTCTGCAGAGGAAAGGAAGAAAACATTTAAAATTGAATAGCAAAAAAACATTGTAAGTAAACATGGGTGAAACAAAGATTTTTAAAGAGTATTTGAAAGGTGAGATTGAACATTTTGAAGAGTTTAAATGAGTTAAATTGGACGAAATGTAAAGCATCTTGTACATGGCTTTGCGTAGATCATCGCTATTTGTGAATAAATATGTCGCTTGAAAGTCCTCGAGAAAACAAAACACTTATTAGGTTAGTTACTGACTCACTACGGAAATATATTGGGTTGATCAATCTCATAGAAGGCTCGGCTTCGCCTCGCCATCTATGAGATTGATCAACCCAATATATTTCCGTAGTGAGTCAGTAACTAACCTAATAAGTAATAATGTAAGAAGTACCACAGATCTATCCTAAAGAACCCGGGCTTGCAGGGTTATTCAAACCAGGGACTAGGCTGATACTGTGTCATTAGAGAAACTTCACAGACCTATCATAAGTACTGACAATCGATCGATTAAACAGAAGTACCACCAAGTATACAGAAGTACCAACAATCTGTCCGTGTATACAGAAATACCAATATTTCATCAAATACCAACAATCTATCCGTGTGTACAGAAATACCAAGAATCTACCAGTGTATACAGAAATACAAACAATCTATCGGTGTGTACAAATATACCAACAATGTATCCGTGTGTACAGAAATACCAACAATCTATCAGTGTGTACAGAAATACCAACAATATATTCGTGTGTACAGAAATACCAACAATCTATCCGTGTGTACAGAAATACCAACAATGTATCCGTGTGTACAGATATACCAACAATCTATTCGTGTGTACAGAAATACCAACAATCTATCCGTGTATACAAAAATACCAACAATCTATCCGTGTATACAGAAATACCAACAATCTACCGGTGTATACAGAAATACCAACAATCTATCCGTGTGTACAGAAATATCAACAATCTCTCCGTGTGTACAGAAATACCAACAATCTATGCGTGTATACAGAAATACCAACAATGTATCCGTGTGTACAGAAATACCAACAATCTATTCGTGTGTACAGAAATACCAACAATGTATCCGTGTGTACAGAAATACCAACAATCTATCCGTGTATACAGAAATACCAACAATCTATGCGTGTGTACAGAAATACCAACAATGTATCCGTGTGTACAGAAATACCAACAATCTATCCGTGTGTACAGAAATACCAACAATATATCCGTGTATACAAAAAATACCAATAATATCTCCGTGTGTACAGAAATACCAACAATCTATCAGTGTGTACAGAAATACCAACAATGTATCCGTGTGTACAGAAATACCAACAATCTATCAGTGTGTACAGAAATATCAACAATGTATCCGTGTGTACAGAAATACCAACAATCTATCAGTGTGTACAGAAATACCAACAATGTATCCGTGTGTACAGAAATACCAACAATCTATCAGTGTGTACAGAAATACCAACAATGTATCCGTGTGTACAGAAATACCAACAATCTATCTGTGTGTTCAGAAATACCAACAATCTATCCGTGTATACAAAAATACCAACAATCTATCAGTGTGTACAGAAATACCAACAATCTATCCGTGTGTACAGAAATATCAACAATCTCTCCGTGTGTACAGAAATACCAACAATCTATCAGTGTGTACAGAAATACCAACATTGTATCCGTGTGTACAGAAATACCAACAATGTATCCGTGTGTACAGAAATACCAACAATCTATCAGTGTGTACAGAAATATCAACAATCTATCAGTGTGTACAGAGATACCAACAATCTACCGGTGTATACAAAAAATACCAATAATCTCTCCGTGTATACAGAGATACAAACAATCTATCAGTGTGTACAGAAACATCAACAATCTATCAGTGTGTACAGAAATACCAACAATATATTCGTGTGTACAGAAATACCAACAATCTACCAGTGTATACAGAAATATCAACAATCTATCCGTGTGTACAGAAACACCAATAATCTATCCGTGTGTACAGAAACATTAACAATCTACCAATGTGTACAGAAATACCAACAATATATTCGTGTGTACAGAAACACCAACAATCTATCCGTGTGTACAGAAATACCAACAATGTATCCGTGTACAGAAATACCAACAATGTATCCGTGTGTACAGAAATACCAACAATCTATCAGTGTGTACAGAAATACCAACAATGTATCCGTGTGTACAGAAATACCAACAATCTATCAGTGTGTACAGAAATATCAACAATGTATCCGTGTGTACAGAAATACCAACAATCTATCCGTGTGTACAGAAATACCAATAATCTATCCGTGTATACAGAAATACAAACAATCTATCTGTGTGTATAGAAATACAAACAATCTATGCGTGTGTACAGAAATACCAACAATCTATCCGTGTATACAGAAATACCAACAATCTATGCGTGTGTACAGAAATACAAACAATCTATGCCTGTGTACAGAAACATCAACAATCTATCTGTGTATACAGAAACATCAACAAAATATTCGTGTGTACAGAAACATCAACAATCTATCCGTGTGTTCAGAAATACCGTATCTTTACTAGAGAGCCTAGACTTTAGTTGTTACTCCATTTACTAACTTTAAGCAATGACATACAGATACATATAACTGTCATGGGGAACATTGGCCTCATAAGCAATAACATACAGATCTAAATATAATTATCATGGAGAACCCATAGACACAAAGTTAAATATATCACTGAAAATGCAGGCCTGCAAAGAAATCTTATGAATAAGAACAAAAAAATGTAGAAACACTCCAACGAAATGTAGAAACACAGTCACAATAAAATGTAGAAACATACTCACATCGAACTGTAGAAACATTTTTAAGATAAAAAACTGAAGAAAAAAGACTGTTTTCATAGGTATGATTTAAGCATTAATACAATAATTGACACGTTTGGTTTTTTTTCATAAACGGCGTAGACCGTGGAAAGCTTTGTGAATCAGACAAAGAGGTAAAACCTTTGGTGTACACCGGTGTACAGTTTTGGTGTACACCGGTGTACAGTTTTCAACACCGTTTCATGTGTTGTAAAGGGCGGCATGGTAGCCAATATGGCTTGCTGTAAGTTTTAGGTCGAACATTTTGAAAATGATCTAAGCATTATAACGAAGTAAATGTTACATACAAGTAATCTTTAGAATGAAAGCGTTCACACTTGAAATGTAATTTTATTTATTGTGAAAAAACGTGTCGCTGGACCTGCTCACAATAATACTGAACGTCCCTACACTATATACTGTACAAACAAAATGTTAATACCGATGCATATTTCGATTGAAACCAGCGTCATTTTCAACATGATTTGAACCAGGAAATAGAGAAATACGTCCTACCGAAAATCAAAGGTGTTTTTAAAATGTTCTAAATCATGCAGGTCCCAATCTTTCTTATTTTTCGCACTTGATATAAATAAAAAAAATTGTTAATCAAGAGCATATCTTACGCCAAAAAATAATCATATCATTTAAATGTAAACGTAAACAAATTTGTTAAGATATAACGGCGTTAAGCAATGAGTTAGAGATGTATCATCCATCTTTAGCACCTGTCCGATACGAAGTACGGATTAATTCATCAAACGTTAACAAAAAGTTCGCTACGCTTGAAATGCATTGAAATTGTTCGTTTCTTAAAAGTAAGAAAATGAACAATTTCACGACCTTTCCTTATGATTCACGCAAACATCAATGTTCAGATTGATCTCAAACCCTTGTTAAAGTAGAAATATAAATGAAAGACAGAGAGATGTAAGACATAGGAGGGAACTACAGCAATAGGAAATCAGATTGCACGCACCTGTGGCACACAGATAGAGGGCTGTGAACCAGTAGATCAGCGCTGTCCTCTCCCACACAGGACGGGGTACTCTACAGGGGTGTGTCCTCTCCCACACAGGGCGGGTTACCCTACATAGTCCCCTCATAGTCTCGAAGTTCTAAAGAAGATTTATCTACGAGATGTATGCAGAAGTGTAACAAATACTCTCGTGGTATCTTTTACGAGATATATTTACTAAGTATCACATGGATGCTATTATAAAGAATTTATAACTTTAAATCAGAAGTGTAACAAATCCTCACTAGGTTATTTTACCAGATATACTCAGTATTTACTAAACATCGCATTGGTGCAACGTGTATATACAGAAGTGAAACCAAATTTACTAGATATCTTATTACTAGATATCGTATTACTAAATACCTTATTACTAGATATCTTTACTAGATATCGCAACAAGACTCTCTTAGATCTTATTGTGATACACAAACATTGAAGTGTTTAAAGTAAACTCGTCAATTACAGTCCGTGTAAACAACATTACTTCCGGCAGTAGTGCACACGTGTAATACACACATGCAGTACACACGTGTAGTACACAGGTGTAATTATGTATTAATCTTTATGCTGTTCAAGTATTCAATTACAACCACCATTTAAGTAAGTAAAAAAAGCATGATATAAACAAGTAACTCTGACACACTTATAAATTTATTGCGACAATTAATCATTAGATAAGTACACACATCACTGGTTGTATTTCAGACATGACTGATATTGATGGATCAGCGTTACTCAGAAATCCAGACACGGTCCCTGTTCCCGGGAACATTGCACCAAGCTTTTAATTAAAATTTATAGAGTAATTTAGTTGGAAAAAAAGGTTCTAAATGCGTATACTACAACCTATTCGACTTCACTTGTTAAATGAATTATACGGACCTAATTGTTGATTGATTATGACGTATGGCACGGAGACAATCCTCAGACCAACATTAACAATTGTACGTATAAATCACACTGTATAAACTAGTGATGCTGACTTATAACGGAGATATTCTTAATTACAGCTAAAAATATGGAACACTTTTACATGGTTGTCATGAATTAATTTGATATAAAAAAAAAATAAGTAGGAAATAAAAAAGAAGAAGTTAAAATACAACATTATCAATTTTTTACCGATGAATCACAAGAATTATAGTAAGAATAGATGAACCTACCTTATAAGTCCTGGAGACCAATTTAGTATAAAGATTCGACGTTCAATTTAAAAAAAACAATGCGTCCAGTGTTGTCTATTTCGAGTTTCCTCTGTTACTTCATGATCACAAGGTCCCGACCTTATTATGCAAGGTGAGCAAAAAACAGAGACGTTGAAATAGAGCTGTCATCTCCTTCCTTATACCTCGTCATTCATTTATGTTCCGTTCATTTCGGTTGTGTTCGGCTCTTTCCGTGGTGGTTTCGGCAAACTCCGACATTATCCGTTACGTTTATTGATGTCGGTGAACTTAATGGTCATCTCTTTCGGTAGTTTCCGTGACAGCTTTATGACAGCTTTATGACATTTATAAGACAATCCGTCATTTGATGATCACACAAGTGTTGTTATTCTGAATGAAGCAAGAAATACCACAGGGCAGACTTTGACATACCTGTACAGGTAATGTAAACCTATGTCTGCACAGGTAACACTCGGTGCAGTTAATGCACGACCGAGACAATAGCCAGTATAAAATGTTGACATTTGTTATAACTAATCATTATAATCAACTATAGTTTAAGTTTTAAGTTGATAACATTAAGAAGGCTCAATGGTCGTGACCATTTTACGACTGTGTTATCTCTTTTAAAAGAAGAGATCCCCCATACAAATACAGGGAAATACCCAAACTTAAAAGGTAAAATATAAGGATCTGTTCTTTAGCACACTGTAGCTCATGAAATAACGCTTAATATATAAAATCTGATGGTCAATGTGGTGACCAGTTATCATCCTTTTGATTTCTAGGCACGGATCTATCAAAACAAAGTGTATATCATTATTGTTCACATATAAAAAAAAAAAGTAGTTACGGGTGAAATCCAGAGAGAGAGAGAGAGAGAGAGAGAGAGAGAGAGAGAGAGAGAGAGAGAGAGAGATTTTGGCAACCTTGCTTTGTTATTAAAACTGGCATGCAGTGTTAAACCATATGTGGTTTAAATTTTTATGCATAACGTTATCAACATGTTATATTAGTATTTCTACTTTCAAAATCAATAAACATTTTTAGCCGTTATAACAACACCAAACTTACAACTTGCAGTCTTTAAAATCGAGTTTAAGATAGTTCTATAAACTTGATTCTAGTCTCCTTCCGGTGAAACCGTAGTCCATAGTAACTTTTAGATAGCAGACCGTAGTATGTCATTTTCTCCTAACTTCGCTTTCCATTCTTTTTTCGCAATGGTTTCAAAATTGATGCTTATTCTGCTGTTTCAATTCCTATACGAAAATACAAATCGAATTTAAAGTTTGTAAATATTGATCAACAATTGTTAGAGAAAAAAATTAAACGATTTCTTTTATCTTAACGGTTTTTTTTTGTTTGGTTTAAATAATATTTTACCAAATTTTATGAAAATTTTTATAGCACTTATCTATATTCCTTTTAAAACTACTTGTAGATGTTTCGTATTGTTTATGCAGTATTCTCAGAATGGCTATTTCAATTTGAAATGATCTGATGATACGATTTGGCCAAACAGCCCACATATATAAAGTCTCCAAAAAGGTTTTTATTTTTCAATGAAAAAAATATTATTTTCTAGCATCAGATATTGAAAGCAAGCGGTTTTTTTTTACAGCTTGTTAAAGCTGAAAGAGCGACAAACGGAACCTGCACGCGCGGCTCTTCCCCGATATATTTTGAGCTAGGTCATAGTCAGCTGGTACTTTGGTCCATCATCCACACTGTCCAGTATGTTATAGGAGAAAGTAAATGGAACGACAACCCCAGTGTAACGGCGCATGGAGAACAATAATCATCACACAATACACATCATGACGTCCAAGCAGTACACCTTTACAGGACGTGTGTTTGTGTAAGTGTGACAGCGTGGTGTGACACTCCAATAGCGACGCGGTGAACATCTGTCAATTCCACGTCTCCCGTGATGTGTGATCCAAATCACCAACGTGTTAAGGCGAATTGACACGCCGATGTAGTATTGAGAGAAAGTCCAGTAAAATAAATAAATAAAAATAAATTACAAGTTTGTTTCTATTTCTTTAATAAATATTCATATGTTTGGTGTTTGCTTGATAAAAGTATTGTTTATTTATTACTTGTTATCTATAGATTTAAACAAAACAAAAAAAGGACAATGAAATTATATATTTATTTTGAAAATCATTATTTTAAAAAGATACATGTTAATTCATTAAATAACAAAGATGTATTTGTATGTCGAACCAATCTTTAATTAATGTACATAAAATGGGAGATAACTGTCTTTTTTCATTGTATCAAACTATTTATCTTTTTAGAAAAAAAAATGTTTTGATACTCATAAAGAGATGACTAAATGCAACAGCCAAAAAAAACGGAATCTTTAGTGGAACTAATTACAATCGTTTTAATTTCATGGAAAGGCCACGTGACGTACAAGTTAGAGAACATAGAAATACTGATGCAATTGATTTTTGTCCTTGCTCTGTTCAAGGCTTTGGCTTTTCATCGATAAATACTGAAAATTAAGAGGTCTCGATAATCACGACCTATTTAGACTATGTTATATCCTTCTAAGAATAGCTGTGTATATAGATATACATGTAGGAGAATGATAATAGAGCAAAAACATTCTGATTTTTTTTCTGTACCTAATGTTAAAAGTAGTTTATGACAAAAAACAATATCCCATCTCAAAGTTTAAGGAATATCTGGTTGTTAATTTGGCAAGCCAACCTCCTAAAACGGAAGGATATAAAGGTATGGGATATCGTGAACCAATCTGTCCTAACGATGATTTCATTGAGCGCTAACTAATTAGGAATGCCAACTACCCAAACTGAAAGTCCATGCTTTTGATAAAATGATTATAAGAAAAGCTCTGAAAGATATTGGAGAATGATAGGTGTACAAAGTATACTTCATAACGAGGATTTCATTTATCGCTAATTAATACTGCATAGGAAAATAATTCCATCGTATGGTTGGAGAGGGAAGAGTCAGGTCTGACCGGTAATGGATGGATGATTCGGGAAGTCGGGATTTGATGGCGAGGAAGTGTCCAACTAATCAACAGGGGAGTAATTACAAATACACATTGTATGAGTAATAGATATGGCGTTCGATAATTAATTACATCCAGTTGTAACCAACAAAACATCGCGCTCGGGTGATAGATTTGTACAAATAATAAACTCTGAATTGTGTTTTATTATCATTTTAGTTTGGAAACTTAAAATCAGAAAAAAGTCGAGTTAATCCACAAAAACTCCCGAAAAACCGCATGTCAACCAAAACAACTTTAGCTCAAACAGCGGTGTGTTGGTATTCAAGGGAGATCATCCAACCTATAGGGGATATCTAGAATGAAACAACACCATTGATAGAGGAAGATCATCTGTAAGAAAACAAAATACACAAATGTATACACATGTAACTATGAATTAAATGTCTGTGTATCGCTCAGCTGACGACTAGTACTGTGTGCCTCTTTTAAGCAACGTTTTTACAATGTGCTCTGGAATTTGTTTCTCCATGTTAGGACTGTATATGTGGGTTTACGTGCTGTTAATAGCTTATTCAGTGTCTATGATTTAGTTATATCCCAAGCCTTTGTACTGACAATGACCTCCGACACGTGAGGCACGTGAGACACGTGAGACACAGACTGCTCACTCAGCACGACCCCACGCCCTCTGTCGGAATACTCCGTCACCTTGGTCCCCTGTCGGGTTCCTGCTTTGTCTGGTTCCCCCTTCATGTTCTGATCGACAGCTGTATGTGATGTACGAGGTCTGTAAATTTTTCCGTTCTTCCAGAAGAATAAAACAACGTAAATCATCTCCGGTAATTCATTGCATTGACAAAGATACATGTATCCTCGAACTGATATAGAAAAAAAACCCGCCAAATGTGTTTACATTTCTTAAAAATTCAGCGATTAATTTGTGAACATAAACTTATTGTGTGCACAGTACTGTCCTTTACCTAAATTTAGATTATTGGAAATCCAAATTTGAACATGTCAGTTGGCATGTACACTTTTTTATTCCCCAAAAAGTGAGTGTTTGTAAAGGAAAGTACCATTAAAAAAACATGACAAAACGACTGATCCCCATGTACATGTACATGATTTGATAACGTAAAGACGTTCATACCTTCTACACCGCCCCTGTTGTTAATCGCGCAAAAATTAACACTGTATTACAGTCACATTTTTAAAACAGATAAATTCGAATACTTATACATGTATACTCTTTCTCTCGTTCTTTCTCTATCTCTTTCTGTTCTCTCTCTATCTCTTTCTGTTCTCTCTCTCTCTCTCTCTCTCTCTCTGTTCTCTCTGTTCTCTCTCTCTCTCTCTCTCTCTCTCTCTCTCTCTCTCTCTCTCTCTCTCTCTCTCTCTCTCTCTCTCTCTCTCTCTTTGCTCAGATATACCGGTATATGAATATGTGAATTATCGTCCTTCTTATGTCTAAAAACCATGCCTCGATCATGCGATTTTGTTTTATTGGTTTGTTATCTTAATCTATTTTTGACTATTATCTGAAATACCTTGATTATTATTAGAGAGTCAAGTATATTAATCAAGTAAAATATATTTTTGATATATAATCTGCTCATTCACAGCTTGATGCCATTTCTCTTTTATCTGGCCCATACACAATACAGTCTATAGCACGAGTATGCGATGAAATGGTGACGATAGCGGGATAAAAACCAATCGATAGGGCATAGCGTCATCGTTATCACACTATTGCATTACATCGCTGTCGGTTCGTCGTGATATCGCACCATAATTATCGCATCGTCGCTGTATCGTCGTCGCATTTTGCGGAATCAGCCCTATCCGGATTCTATATAAAATTTGATAAAACATATTTATGTTTTTGAAATACGAACTTTTTTTATTCAATCATTTTTTTTTTATTTAAAGAACATTACTGAAGCGTCATTCCCAATTTGACAAAGTAGCAAACACAGTAAAAGTTCATGTCTATTTTTTTTTAGATATCCCGATCAAATTCGCGAAGGCAATGCATGTACAATACATGTAACACCGACCTCTCCTGTATTATCCCATCAGAATGAATGTCCTGTATAATCCCATCAGAATGAATGTCCTATATAACCCCATTAGGGTTTTATCATACAGAAACATAACATTTTCTGCTTCTGTTTCTATTCCAGAACGAATTGAAAAGCTATTCTCTATAATGTTCTAGGAAAAACATAAATATTATTTTTTTGAATTTAAATCATCTGTCTGAGAAAATTCCTTTGTAACTCTGTTTTCTTTCGCTTTTTCCAATCGCAACCGCTTGTTAAACATAGGGATAATCTTATTTTTCATGTTAATGAAAATACGTGATCAAATCTCCCATAAAGTCCGCCGGGCTTTACAGGCTTGACCACGTGACTAACCTTTATTTATGAGATGATAATACTACGTATGTGTAGGCCTACACTGTTTACCAAGCCCCTAATCGTTTCCAAACCTTAGAAGTGCATACATTTGAGAGGCATACGTAAATTAGTGAACAACAGGTGATAACCATTAACACACTGTCAGATTGAACAGTTAATGAATACAGAGGTAGTTATCAAATTATGCTTTATTATATCACATTACAATGAATATGTTCATATAAAACAAAACATAATATCAAATCAATACTTTATAATTTGTAATACTCATAATTAATAACAGATGACTGATTAAATATGTTACTTATTACATAAATATATACTAAAAATAAATAAATAAAACATTGTCAACATCTCCTTCTTTCTCCTCTCTGTTTGTCCCTGTAATCTCTCTCTCTCTCTCTCTCTCTCTCTCTCTCTCTCTCAAACACACACTCACACACATACACACACACACATACAAAAAAGTTAAACAATATGATCACACACAACGTCCGGTTTGAGTAGTCCTTGACCCGGCAGGGGCGGCACGACTTTTTCCGGAAATCTTTCCGTGACCGAGTCGTCGTCTTCCTCTGTGTATTCAGGGTCGATAACCCCGTCCTCGTTATAGGTGGTCTTGTCCTCACACACGTACGGGAGGTGGAGACCCTCGGGGCCGGTAAAGTATCGGTAGTCCTTCTCCGGAAACCACTTCCAGTTACTTCCGTTATACGTCAAAACGAGGCCGAACTCGTTGTCCACGAAGTCTGAAGCTGCTTCCGGGACCCAGTTGGTAAATGTTACTGGGGTTCCGTCACTGTATACCGTGCGGTCGTCCTCGTCAAACGACAGGATACTGGCCCGGATGTTGAATATTCCCTGGAGGTCAGACTCTGTAATACACAGTGTAGATCATTATGTCATAGGTTGTGAATATCTCTTACAACGCAGGTTAATATATCGCTAAATTATACAATGACACAATCTGACTTGATCCTATCCTACGCGTCATTTGAGCACCGCGACCATGTAGAACTTATCATATTATAGTTGTCAGATGAGTTGGCTTTTAAAATCAAAAGGCAAAATTAAAGCGTAAAGTGGTTTTTATTTTTTACAAAAAAAACACAGAATGATATATCGTTTTAAATCCATTGATTAGCCCATGTTGTTCATAAATGAGAGACAGATGTGTACTTTCTTTAAAAAATACTCCTTTATTGCTTTTTACTTACCTGGATGTACCCTGTTGATCTTGAGATAGTCCCCGTATCCATCCCCGTACCACACAAACATCTCACTTCCGGGCTCGATGTCACGTGTCGTCATGTACAAAATTAGACCTGCGCACGCAACCGCCACCACGTTTTCCTGTTCTACGTTTCCGGCGCAGTTCAGCCAGCGTAACCAGTTACTATGGGCGGGGCTTCCGGCGTCAATCATGTACACGCCCTCGGAGTCCACCTTTTCTACCTGATGATATAGAAAGAAAATAGATTATATCCATCATGTACACGCCCTTGGAGTCTACCTTCTCTACTTGGTCATATATAAAGGCAATGACCTGATTAATAATGGACTGCGTGTCTATTTTCTGTATCAGTATAAGATTATTGACGTCCTCCACGGAAGAAGGTATACACTATTAAGAGTTGAAATTATTAACAGTTTCCGAGTTGTGCACTCCCTCTCCTTTGTGATCGGTAGAAAATGCATGATGTGAAAATTTACATTTATTTCATTGGTTGAAATACTGGTCCGTGCAAGGGGGGTAAGAACTATATATGATAAGAGTTAAATTTGGCCCCCATAATTCGCCATTTTTTAAGTGTTTCGGGTACAATAAAATGTTAACTAATTTTTTTAGAATATTTGATATAAAATATATTTTTCATCTATTTATTTGATTTATTTGCACTCACTGGCAGTATATGACGTCAAAGGTGACGCTATTTTTTATAATTCAATCAAAATCAGCCAAAAATTGACATTTTTCTTATCTATTTACGAATGGGAAAGATAGAGCGCATGCTTGAACAAGGAAAATTTTTTTGTCACTTATTAGTCTTGGCTAGATACATCTCTGATTAAAATATTTTATTTGTTCAAGAATGCGCTCTATGTTTTAGGAAGGAAAAACTGTTTGAAAACAAGCTGTTTTACGCTAAAAAAGCAAAAATGGCGGGAAAAGGTTGTCTTTACAATGTCATATTTCTAAATTGCGGGCACTTGAACCAAAATGAATATTATGTAAACACATCACATACCTATCTGAACTAAGAAAACAAAGAATGATAGTAAAATGATGATGTTCATTTTAGGGGGCCATTTTAGGCCCTTATCATATATAGTCCTTTCTAATTATCTTTTTTACCTACACATTACCAATTTTTGAAGATTTCAAATCTTAAAAAGTAAGAAAAAGAAAAAAAAATATTGCTGTGAATAACATTCATGAATAAATTTTTCAGTACAACTTGTTGTAAGCATTGTTTCATAATATTTATTGGTTTATTTATTTATTTATTGTGGTGGCTTTTATGCAAATATATTAAAATGTAAAAATTGGTACGTATGGCTAGTATCAGTAAACAATTCTGTATTTTAGGTACGATGAATCTAATATCAGTAAATCACGATGTTAAATGCTGTTATATTAACTTAATTCTTTTTAAGTAATATGACCCTTCTTAATATTTCTATTTCTCTACTATAGTCGATCTCAGGTAACAAGCACGTGGTACGCATTTCTCAATTTCGGACACGCACGTTAACGGCACATATATAAGAATGTTCCAAATGTAGAGGGAGGCGACATTTATATATTAAAAAAAAATTCTTTAATAACTTATTGGTGTTTAGAGTTTGCGCTAAGGATGGTAAGCTTTTTTTAAAGCTAAACTTGTAAAGTTTTTATTTATAGTTGTAAAAACAAAAAAAAGTGACCCTTTAACAAGAACAGAAGTCCGAGTCTACCTTCTCTATTATGAACGCAAAAACTACAGTAATAAAAACGTGTGCATCTATTTCCATTAGCTGTAATCATAGAGTTTAAGAATAGTCATTAAAAAGCATTTAGATACATATCATAATTTAAAAAAATATATATATTAACTTAGAATATGACATCTTATTTTTTCATAAAAAAGTAAGAATGATGTATACTGATAGACCCGTCGAGGCCAAGGTTTAATCGATGTTTAAGAATATACTTTTATTCATATACATGTACAAATTAAACCAAAAAATGACCTTTCAACAAGACAAGTCGTTAATAAATCATTATTTAGCTTTATGTTATAACAAGCTAACTTCATCACAATATATTTACATCCACCAAACATAATTTCTTCTATTTCTTACGGAAAAAGATCGTTAATTCATAGCTCTGAAGAAACTGACAGGACTGACTTCTACATGTCCCGTTTATCGACTGGTCGAAACCTTTAGCAACCTGAACAAATAAGGGACTGCAGGGATTATTCATGATGACGTCAGTCTCCAATTCCCACAGAGAGCGATCTGGTTGTTTCCTTATTTAACGTACTGATGTACATCAACAATAATGAAGTACTTTTTCCCTTACTTTTTACGATCAATCTATAAATTTGTTAAATGAAAGATGTAAATAGCATGCGGGTTAGGAAGGTAGCGATCATTGCAGAACAAATACATAACCCGCTAAATGTCGCTCATATCACGCATAAATCACCAAAAAACCATTTGTATATATAGCACGTTCACGATGTGTCGTTCAGAACTTAGTACCTGCGCGGATCCAACAAAACCAATTTCTAGAGAGTTTCGGGGGATAATTGACTTAAAAGAGAAGGAGTGCCGCCTATTTTCAGGAGTTTTACTCCTTGAAATTTAATGATTTGACATTTTCAGTGGGAGGCACCTCGTTCCGTTCATTTGTCACTTTTATTGTAATTAAAAAGAAACATTCCTTAATAATTGTTTACATCCTAAACCCTCTGTTTTTAAAAGTATTAAACTATTGTCATCACAAAAATGTAAAAGAATTGTGCAATTTATGTAAATAAAAGTTAAACACGCTTATATCATCAGAATATTTTATGTATGAACTTGCTCTTTTTTCAAGTGACCCTTTAATATTATTTAAATATGTTAAATATGTCTTGTATATGTCTATTAGCTGTATAGCTGTTGACCAATAAACAGTTCAATATGGTACAGTGTTCAATAGCTGACCCCTGACCCCTGACCCTGACCTGCCATGAGTAAAGGTCGTCTTCCCTGTGGTGGAGGTGAGTCAGTCCTTCGTAACTCCCCAGGATTGTGTGTTTAGGAACAAAGCGCTCGGTAAACCCTCCAAACCCCGCCCCAGGAATCGTCGACAGCTCTATTCGGAACCCCTCGGGAGTGGTAAGATTGGCACGCTCTTCTGGGTCAAAGTGCAGCGGAATCTAGAGCAAAATTTCACATGGACATAAATCATCATGCAATCATCATGTCTGATCAAAATAAAAAAGAACCATCAAATCACCATAAACACTCCAATTACTGATTATCAATCGATTCAATGTTTATTATATGACCATTATTTTACTTTTATTCAGTGTAAAGTAGTATTACACATCACACATACCTTGGCATTCTTTATGAATGTATACGACTTGGACTTTTCTCCGTATTTTTGAAAATCTTCACAAACTAAAAGGAAAAATAGAAAATGAAAATGTTCGTTAATTACCATACATCTTAATTCAGACTCTCTCTCTCTCTCTCTCTCTCTCTCTCTCTCTCTCTCTCTCTCTCTCTCTCTCTCTCTCTCTCTGTGTCTCTCTCTCTCCACTCCTTACATCTGGCGGCGTCATTGTCTGTATTGACCAGTTCCTGCAGTGATCGCTGTAGATCCTATAACAACAATAACAAAAACTTAAAATGTTATTATCAAAAATTGTCCTTAGTATCAAAGCCAACAACATCAGGTAAACACCCTAACCCTAACCCATCAGGTAAACACCCGATTCGATCAAACAAAAGGTAAGTACAACAGGTGGATTCTAATTCAGGCGTTATTAATTTTTTTTGTTAAGAGATATGTTTTTATGTTAAAGCCCAAATTATCTTTAATATCACTGAAAAAGCTACATGATATGGATGCGCAGTCTTCAGAATAATTATGATGCAGACCATTTGCATATGCAGTATACTGAGTTATCTTTCTTCAAATCATTAAGGCACGTTTTAGTTCCACAACTATAATTTAGGTAATTTAAGCGCATATATAATGATATTATTGTAAATGGAAAATTAATGATCCATGATTTTGTCCATTTGGGTTGAAATTACTAAAATTATAAATCATCTGAATACTGTCGTGTGAAGTATCGGTTATAATTAGTTCTTAAATAGATGTGTCGGTAAAAGTGAAGTCCTATATAGAGCTGCCTTATAAATAATCTAAGCAAGAATTAATCTCTAATAGAGGGTTACTTTTAGTTGCATGGTTCCTGATGCTTCATTTTGTTTCAGCAACGCGCATGCGTGAGATAACGTGCGGCAATTTACTTTTTAGTTAAGAGAGAGGAGATCTCGAAACCAGCGGTACACCGCTCCTTAAACTCCACACAGCGGAAAACATAGAACCATTTTAACAAGAGCTTGGACTTTGAGTAGTTGTGTCAAACAGCAATGTGACGTACATGTATGCATGTCTATTTCATTGCTAGCCACTCAGCCATGCCTCAATAAAATCAAGATTTGTCTGGCTTTTAAGCTAAAACTATGCAATCGGTGAATATTTCGCTTGCAACCGCGTCATTTTT
This sequence comes from Magallana gigas, assembly GCF_963853765.1. Lineage (NCBI taxonomy): Eukaryota > Metazoa > Mollusca > Bivalvia > Ostreida > Ostreidae > Magallana > Magallana gigas. Next base: position 189,658 of record NC_088853.1, on the reverse strand, counting down.
AACTTGTTTTGACGCACGAAACAGATAGCTACGTACCACTGAAAGTCCTAGGTCTTGTTAAAATAGTTCTAAACTCGTACAGATCTCGTCTGAGGAAGTTTTCAAGCACTCTGAATCATATTGACAACACTTATATATCACGTAAAGACAAATAGAAACCGAAGTGAATGAGCCTAATCACCACCTATCCTAATACTTTGAACACATTCCTAATTAGACAAATACTGTGAACACACTCCTAATTAGACACCTGTCAGTTCACCTGTAGATAGAGCTCTACCAGATCACTGACATTTTACGGAAATCCTCGGCACGGTCACCAATCAATCAGACGTTATTTTAATTATCATTTTTTCTCGACTACGACACGGCGACGAATTAATAACATTACTTTGATTATCAGTTTACTTGAGTCAAACGTTTTACACGCGATAGAGCCCCCAATCACCGGTATACGATCTGCATACCGTAAACAGCCCTAACGTTTAATTTAATCTGCTATCAATGCGTTAAATCTACACCTCCGTGTAGGTAATGCTGTTTCTTCGTGCACAACATGTGACCGCAACTATTACCAGACTTCTGAGGACGCCATTAAAATCAGATTTCATGTTAATGAGAAATAAATGCCCTCACCTCTGTGGCGACGTTTATATGACAGGAAGGCTAATGATATTAATTATTCAGGACAATTAGGTTCTGGAATGAAGTTATGTTAACATCTTAATTACGTTGCCGACCGAGTGTTTACTACGTTTTTACAGTGTTTGTGTTTCATCCGATAAATTGAAATACGCTGTAACTTGTTTATTCTTCATTTAAACAAAACATACCAAAGTTTTCACCGAGCTGATTTCATTATATTTACATTTTCCAGTGTCGTTGCCTGTGATAACACTATGTATTGATTTTGTACTCTATAACTCATAAAGCCAAATTGAGGCGCCAGCGGGGTTTGCTTATTTATATTTAAATATTTAATCGTACGATGGTTTTAAATAATATAAACATAAGTAATAAGGAATCATTCTTTGAATATTATGAGGTGATAATTTCGGTCAGGGCGTGATCAAATCTATCATAAAGCCCTTCGGGCTTTATTGGATTTGATCACGCCCCAACCGAAATTATCACCTCATAATACTCAAAGAATGATTCCTTATTCCTTATATAATACTTATCAAAGTCTACTTACACTCCTGTCCTGCTGAATCCCAAAAAACCGCATGTCTGAAAAATTAATACAATCGCAAAAGTTTACAACAAGACGATGATGTAATAATATCATGGAATTGATTTTTAATTGCCACATGTTAAATTGTTATCAACATGTATATTGCATCTACATTTTGGATAATATCAATTAATAATTATATTTATTCAAGTATACTAGAATTATGGCATATTTTCTATGAACCTTACAGAGAACTGTCCGACAAATATACTTTTATTTGTGGTGAAATGTTACCTATACATATAGATATAATCACTGACCTTCGATGAACTGGGTCAGTGCCCGCTCTTTCTCCGCCGAGTCGAGCGTGACGAGCCCCGCCCCCTGGCTCTCACACTGGTTCGTGGTCTCCTGGAGCCCGGTAGGGCGGAGGTTGAAGGAGAAACACCAGTCCTTGACTCGAACAAAGCCGTCACGACATCCGGCGGAGCCCAAGTCTGGAAACGGAGCAAAAAAATATGGAACATAATTATAGAGGCCGAGTCTGGAAAGGGAGCAAATAGATATAGAACAGAATTAGAGGCCGAGTCTGGAAAGGGAGCAAATAGATATAGAACATAGTTAGAGGCTGAGTCTAGAAACGGAGCAAATAAATATAGAACATAGTTAAAGGCCGAGTCTGGAAACGGAGCAAATAGATATAGAACATAGTTAGAGGCCGAGTCTGGAAACGGAGCAAATAAATATAGAACATAGTTAGAGGCCGAGTCTGGAAACGGAGCAAATAAATATAGAACATAGTTAGAGGCCGAGTCTGGAAACGGAGCAAATAAATATAGAACATAGTTATAGAGACTGTGTCTGGAAACGGAGCAAATAGTTAAAGAACTGAATTAGAGGCCGAGTCTGGAAACGGAGCAAATAAATATAGAACATATTTTTAGAGACCGTGTCTGGATTCAGAGGAAATTAATATAGAACAGAATTAGAGGCCGAGTCTGGAAACAGAGCAAATAAATATAGAACATAGTTAGAGGCCGAGTCTGGAAACGGAGCAAATATATATAGAACATAGTTAGAGGCCGAGTCTGGAAACAGAGCAAATAAATATTGAACATAGTTATAGAGACCGTGTCTGGATTCAGAGGAAATTAATATAGAACATAGTTAAAGGCCGAGTCTGGAAACAGAGCAAATAATTAAAGAACATAATTAGAGACCGTGTCTGGAAACAGAGCAAATTAATAAACACCGACTCTGGAAACAGAAGTGATAAATATCGAGTCCTATTACAGAAGATATAGATACCGTGTCTGGAAACAGAGCAAATTAATATACACCGACTCTGGAAACAGAAGTGATAGATATCGAGTCCTATTACAGAACATAATTAGAGACCGTGTCTGGAAACAGAGCAAATTAATATACACCGACTCTGGAAACAGAAGTGATAAATATCGAGTCCTATTACAGAACATAATTAGAGACCGTGTCTGGAAACAGAGCAAATTAATAAACACCGACTCTGGAAACAGAAGTGATAGATATCGAGTCCTATTACAGAACATAATTAGAGACCGTGTCTGGAAACAAAAGAAGCAAATAACGGATCTTGAATTAAAACAGAATGTCAACAATTCTATAATCAGAAGACATTTATACCTAATTTTGAGTAAAGAGTGATTGATACAGAATTTATTAAATCAGAAACCGAACACATAGATATCGGGTCTGGAAACAAGAGGAACAAACCCCCACCGGGTCTGGAAACAGAACAAAAAGACACAGATCCTAGAGTCACAATTATATATAAATACCAAACCTTGATTAGACTGATACATATTGGTACCTAACAAGACTCAGAACCAGTGTAATGACTGCGGGTGTTAGAAACCAACGCCCCCAGGGAGACTCGAACCCCTGACTGACACACCCTGTTGGTGCTTTCTGGGCAATAGTTTTACAATCCATTGCATCCAGTCAGTTATTTCAACATTATACGAGTCAAGCACTTGTTGAATATTGCCTTATTGATCTGCAGTTATGATGATCTCTTGGATTCCATTGTGATGATTGCCGCGACTCTGCAGCCGCTATATAGGTGACTATATAGGTGAGTATATAGGCGACTATATAGGTACATGTACGTGTAAACATAACTCTATTCGGTTCTGGGATTGTGGGATAATGTTTTTTGACATGTCAACATTTGCATCTAAATACTCTCCTCTGGCGTGAAGAATCATTGTTTATATTCTATAGCAGCGTCTTACATTGGCTAAACAGCCAGCGAGCAGCCTGGAGCCACCATTGACTGAAATCGCGGGAATTATACGTCATCAAATACATAAATAAATCGGCTTGTACGAAGCAACGGAAACTTAATACAAATATAAAGATATAATACAGATATAAAGCGGCTAAATCGGGTAAAATGGATTCAGTGGGAGCATTAGTCTGTGGACAATCACCTCTCTGTGTGCACCTCTAGCTATAGGATCATTGTACAAAACAGTTCCAGCATGATCTAGTGTAGTCAATCTGCTCGGGAAAACATACTAATTCCGTGTAAGCATCCTCTTTATTGATATCAGGAATAACTTGAATCGTCGTTTAACAATATAAAAAAAATCATTCTACTTACGGCAGTTTTACATGAACATTCTACAGAGAACTTTGTAATTCCTACAGGTTTACGTGTATATTCTACAGTAAACTTTGTAGTTATGGCAGGTTTGCATGTACATTCTACAGAGAACTTTGTACTTACTTCAGGTTTACAAGTACATTCTACAGAGAACTTTATAATTAAGGCAGGTTTACATGTACATTCTACAGAGAACTTTGTACTTACGACAGTTTTACATCTACATTCCACTGTGAACATACATGTAGTTGATTTGATGTAAAACATTTCAAGAGATGACGGGCTGTCAGTTGGCCGTCCCTTGGGCTGTATGTAGTAGATAAGTGTGAGTTAGTGTGAGATAAAACCATCGCTGATCTTGTAAAGAACGAACGCCTTCCAAATAATACCTTAACATTACACTTTCTCGAATGAATTATGCAATTTCAAATTTAGATAATTGATATTGTTGTTCTTTCGATTTAAAATGAATCGTGGTTAATATGTTCATTTATGATTCGAGTTATCTATGAACCCGAACAGATTTTGTCTGGTATGTTCTTCCGAATTATGCAATGAATGATTTATAAGGCCTCCCACCATTGATTTCACTGAAATGCAAAATCTATTTTGGATTTAATACACATCAATTCATCACATTAAAAACAATTCTAATTCAGGAACATGCATGCTTTCCTAATCTGCTTTATCAAAACCAAACGCACAATGCACAATCAAACTGTAAGTGAAGCGTGAGGGAGACAAATAAAATTTTTGACACATCTTCTAGTTGTAAAATACTCCAGGATGACGAAGCCTGACCTTAACGCATGACCCTTAATACATAAATCTGAGAATACTATAAATAGCATAGAAAAGCAAATTTACTTCATAAGAAATGAGATCTGATACAAACTTTTACGACGATGACCCAACAATAAACAATAACACCGAACAACAATATGGCGCACTCTTAACTGTCTAAATAAAGATTACACATACCACGCTCTGTTTATAAGGTTTACTCTTTAACTAGACTAGACTGAGCGTTTGTAAATCTACTATATACCGTGTTCGTGTTCCCATATTTACTGTATATAAAACGGATATACAATAAATTAAAGGATTCGAGGAAATAAAGATATGAAATAAAAAAAGATAAATGTAAAGCAACCAGATGAATGACTGAAAGTTTTGTTTAAAGAAGCAACACTGCGTGATTTGGAATTAATCGAACACGTGTCTAAAATAACGATTCTTAATTTTCTACAAAGACGTGATTAACACACTATAATTACTGACTTTTATAAAGCACATCACAGCATTTCTCACAACATTTGTCATAAAATTTTCCTGGAAAAAAACCCAATTTAGGTCATTGTTACTGCAATTAATTCTAACTATATTAAATATAAGAATACAACAACTCACCAATAAAAACAAAGATGACAAGGTATAGCAGCTGCATGATTGTATAGTGTAAGACTCCGGAGTCCGACTATAGCCTCCTCAACCGACGGACTCCTTTACCAGTATCCAACAATAGACTCCCCTACAGAACACGTCCAGGGTATTACTGGTTAGACACTCCAGAAGAATATATCACTGGATTCTCTAAGAAATCACTCTTCATCAAATACCCGCGGAATATAGAGAACTTTTATATCCTGGTATTAATGCTGAGTCTTGTATTTTCTTAGTTCAGGACTATCGATAGCTCTCTCATATATTATTTCTTCTGGTACTTTTTATAGTTCTTGTGCTATTTCTCCCTCCTCGGTGAAAGTTCCCAAATTGCTGCTACAATTTTTAGTTCAGTACTATCAGTAAGGTCTCTAACAGAGTCCTCACAGTTCGGTACTATTGCTGGCTCCCTCACACAGAAGAGTTCGGTACTATTGCTGGCTCCCTCACACAGAAGAGTTCCTGAAGTTCCCGGGGCAGGTTCTACAGATAATGTTCTATCATTACAGAGAGATGACAGGTAAATTAGGTTTTATTTCCATGTCAAAAGGTTGTGAATAAGTGAATACATTAGTGCCTGTGGCTCTGTACGCCGTGATGTAAAGGTCTTCAATATCTCACCATAGGTGACACGACTTCAGTTCGACGACATCTTGTAAACATCACGTGATACAACCTTTCAATTCATTAAAGATGCCAATTAATTAATTTGTGTGTGTTGTGGGGAGGGGGGGGGGTGGAAAGAAACTGCGTGTTTTAATGTTGTCATATTTGAGATTTAACACTTGAAATTCGAAAGTAATTTAAAAGAAATGTATTATAGCAAACTGACTGTATGCTAGTTATCGTGCATATTATAATTCCAATCATCTAGATTCCGTTTTTTATTAATTATTATTAAAGGTAAAGGTAGAGGATTGTTGTATTGCTTGTATTACTCGTACCCCTTGGCGAGACCTGGGCTGCGTTATAGATTGTAACAGCTGGCCTCGCCGCTAGATCGTAGATATCTAGGTCTATTAAACGGGTCTCTAGGGTAGCCGCTAGGTCTCTGATTTGAAGTTGGAAAAATTCAACTAAAGGCAAATAACATCGACGTAATTTGTTAATTTCAAGCGGAAATATACATGTTAAATTTCATTATAACTAGTGGGATGAACAAAATATCACTAAATAAATAGATTTCATGTTTGTTAAAAAGTGGCAATTATGGTGGTTATCTTGAGTTTGATGCTTGACATAAAATGTTTAGGCTACAAACATCTACGGAGTGGCTAGGCTGGCTTATTGTTCAACAGCGTAGCTGCTACTTAAGGCTACGTAGCTGCTACTTAAGGCTACGTAGCTGCTACTTAAGGCTACGTAGCTGCTACTTAAGGCTACGTAGCTGCTACTTAAGGCTACGTAGCTGCTACTTAAGGCTACGTAGCTGCTACTTAAGGCTACGTAGCTGCTACTTAAGGCTACGTAGCTGCTACTTAAGGCTACGTAGCAGCTATGATCTTAAACGCAGCACAGAACTTCCACAGCATCCTTAACTCCATGGGGAGCATACAAGCTAGTTATTTGTCCCGTAAGTCCCCTACCGGTTTTCACCGGAGGGGACTATAGCTTTCCTCTGCGTCCGTCAGTCCGTCCGTCCGTCTGTCTGTCCGTATGTCCGTCTGTCCGTCCGTCTGTCTGTCCCACTTCAGTTTTCCACACTTTTTTCTTTATGCGTTTGAGGAATAATATGAGATTTGCTGAACAGCTTCAATATGTCAAACTACAGATCAAGTTTACACGTTTGTAGCGTTTGGTTGAGAAAATTAATTTTTCATATTCCAATTTTTTAATGTTCGGGTTCAATAGTCTGCATAACAGTGCATTGTTTTCACTATTTCCACAAACCGGTAGGGGACGTGTATTGCTTATGCAATACTCTTAGAATGCTTGTTTACATAGCTAGCTCTTTTTCATGTGACAGGTACACATATTAATCCGTGGGTGGAGAAAGTGCACAAGTAGAGCTAAGTAACTTTTCAAATATTGCATGATTATGACTTTTCTTTAATGTTATAGTTGTAGTTTTAACGCATTTACTAAGTAAACGAATTATTTAACAGTGCTTACGTGAAACAATTTAGATTTCAATGGAATTATTATTCTGGTTTTTATAAGGACATCCTTTTATGAGAGGCATGATGACTGTTGATCTATTGAACTTCCTTCTGAACACTGCTGTGCCCCCCCTCTATCTCTCTCTCTCTCTCTCTCTCTCTCTCTCTCTCTCTCTCTCTCTCTCTCTCTCTCTCTCTCTCTCTCTCTCTCTCTCTCTCTCTCTCTCTCTCTCTCTCTAGGGGGCCTAGTATGCCTATTACTCCAACTTCTCAATCTTTCAAGGTAAATTTAGGAACAATTACATTTCCGGAGAGAAAAAGGGGGGGGGGCTAAACCCCCTTTGTTGCTTTGTGCCTTGCTTAGCCCCTCCCCCCTCCCTAGCCCCCCCCCCCCCCCCCCCCCCCCCGGTTCCGACGCCCATGCTTCTAAAGCAAGCAATTGGGCAACGAATTGGGAACTTGGCGCGTGCACAATTCGTTCGTTTGTTTTAACTTCAGTGCAAATGAAAGTATAAGACTGTACCGAAATCAAACTTATAGAGCATGCAAATACATACACACATCTTTGCCCATCTACATACATGTAGTTTTTCTAGGCACACATCTAATTTAGAACACGTTTTGATCGTATTTTCTATTGCGCACTTTCTTTTTCAAGCAGGAGACTATAATGTTAGGCTGAGGTTAAGTCAAGCATTTTATTTGTCATATTCTGGTCATAATTGTAAATTCCCCAACTGTTCTTTACAATGTTATAAATGGTGTGACGCTTTGATTCAAATGTACTTCAGCTAAGTGCGTAGTTTTTGTTTTAATCATCTTGACCATTTGTCAATTCAAATTGCTAAAAACCACTACACGTGCGACTCACTGTGGATATTCCAAGCTTCAATCAAATAGTGCAGACATCTACAACATTTCTCTGGTTTCTCGGTCTAGCCCCCCCCCCCTCCCTCCAACGCCTTCTCATCAGCCCCCCCCCCCCCCTCCCCCTGTTTGGTATTGTGTATATGTTTCATCTACAGTGTCAAACGTGTAATTCTTCTCGAGTTTGATTTTAATTCCTTAACATATCTATAAAAAAATATATAAAAAGCCAGTAACTTAGTTTTTTTTAGTGTTAAATAGACTCGTTTTTTTACTTTAATACTCGGCCGGTTACTTATTATCACCATTATGGTAGATGTTTTGTAACATGTCTAGTGTTTCCGTGATCAAGGGATCTACCGAGTGGAACGTCTTTACACCAAACAGTCGCGCGCTGACCTCTATTTGACCCCAATGAATTCATAATTTAATTTAATGAATAAAAAATACATTGATCATCGTGTACTTGTCTTGTAAGTCCCCGGTTATTGAATAATGATTAAATATGTCCTCGCATTGAGTGGTTTATAACTAGTATGAGGTCTTCTTGCATTTTAATTACAACAGATTATTAAGCATATCAGAGAGAGAGAGAGAGAGAGAGAGAGAGAGAGAGAGAGAGAGAGAGCACTAGTAATGCTTAATTTGAAGCTTTTTTAGGCAGACAGGCGCGTCTGATACTAGTTTTTACAAGTTCCTTCTGACACCGAGAGGTGAAAAGGTGTCCCCTATCAACAGGTGCACTATTGAGGTAATGCGCGGTCAGACAGTGTCAGTGTCCCTGTCATAGTTGATTAGACAGTAAGGTGAACATAAGGTTAATCAAAGAAACACAGGCGAGAATTGAAAGAAAAAGGAACAGGCAGGTATGGATTGGGGGTTTTCTTTTACACTCAATACAAGCCTATAATTAATGGTACGGCAAAATGCCATCACTTCCGATTTACGGCCGATGAGCCAGGTGTAGTGTTTGCCAAACATACGCACGCTCGATTCTCATGAAGCCCGAATAAAAAAAGGAGCACATATATAGAGTTCTCCACGGATTTCTACAGGTTATCGCTCCAGCTGGACTCTGAGCAGACAGAAAACGCCATTTCTTCAATGAGACTAGACCTTACGTAAAAGCGCCGTACAAAGACTTGACGTGCCCTGCTCCTGATGAGGAATAACCAACTCCGTTATTATTGGTTGATGCATTAACTTGTCATAAGTTTAAAATTCACATTACAGATTTTATTTCAATAAATGTAATGGCTATATACATTGATTATACATTTATTTGGAATGTTTTATTTATAACGTTGTGACGTCACAAAAGTCTCTGAAAAAGTCTTGAAACGACTCGGGAGTCATTTTAATTAAAACATGCGATGGTTAAAATGCAATATCTTTGCTATTATTTTTGTTATCCAAATTTCTGTTATCTAGTGTCACGGCTATTAGAATATAATTGAAATTAAAATCGTTAATTCTGCCGGTAAGGTCGAGTTTTATCCGTTATGTGAGAGAGATGAGCAATGATCAGCAATATCCACAACATGTCTGCTTAATAAACAACAATCGGTAAACAGAATGAACATTGTAACAGTAGTGTGGTACGAGCAATGATCAGTAATACCCACAACATGTCTACTTAATAAACAACAATCGGTAAACATAATGAACATTGTAACAGTAGTGTGGTACGAGCAATGATCAGTAATATCCACAACATGTCTACTTAATAAACAACAATCGGTAAACAGAATGAACATTGTAACAGTAGTGTGGTACGAGCAATGATCGGTAACATCCACAACATGTCTACTTAATAAACAACAATCGGTAAACATAATGAACATTGTAACAGTAGTGTGGTACGAGCAATGATCAGTAATATCCACAACATGTCTACTTAATAAACAACAATGGTAAACAGAATGAACATTGTAACAGTAGTGTGGTACGAGCAATGATCAGTAATACCCACAACATGTCAGCTTAATAAACAACAATCGGTAAACAGAATGAACATTGTAACAGTAGTGTGGTACGAGCAATGATCAGTAATATCCACAACATGTCTACTTAATAAACAACAATCGGTTAACAGAATGAACATTGTAACAGTAGTGTGGTACGAGCAATGATCAGTAATACCCACAACATGTCTACTTAATAAACAACAATCGGTAAACAGAATGAACATTGTAACAGTAGTGTGGTACGAGCAATGATCAGCAATACCCACAACATGTCTACTTAATAAACAACAATCGGTTAACAGAATCAACATTGTAACAGTAGTGTGGTACGAGCAATGATCAGTAATACCCACAACATGTCAACTTAATAAACAACAATCGGTAAACAGAATGAACATTGTAACAGTAGTGTGGTACGAGCAATGATCAGTAGTACCCACAACATGTCTACTTAATAAACAACAATCGGTAAACATAATGAACATTGTAACAGTAGTGTGGTACGAGCAATGATCAGTAATATCCACAATATGTCTACTTAATAAACAACAATCGGTAAACAGAATGAACATTGTAACAGTAGTGTGGTACGAGCAATGATCAGTAATACCCACAACATGTCTACTTAATAAACAACAATCGGTAAACAGAATGAACATTGTAACAGTAGTGTGGTACGAGCAATGATCAGTAATACCCACAACATGTCTACTTAATAAACAACAATCGGTAAACAGAATGAACATTGTAACAGTAGTGTGGTACGAGCAATGATCAGTAATACCCACAACATGTCTACTTAATACACAACAATCGGTAAACATAATGAACATTGTAACAGAAGTGTGGTACGAGCAATGATCAGTAATACCCACAACATGTCAACTTAATAAACAACAATCGGTAAACAGAATGAACATTGTAACAGTAGTGTGGTACGAGCAATGATCAGTAATACCCACAACATGTCTACTTAATAAACAACAATGGTAAACTTAATGAACATTGTAACAGTAGTGTGGTACGAGCAATGATCAGTAATACCCACAACATGTCTACTTAATAAACAACAATCGGTAAACATAATGAACATTGTAACAGTAGTGTGGTACGAGCAATGATCAGTAATACCCACAACATGTCTACTTAATAAACAACAATCGGTAAACAGAATGAACATTGTAACAGTTGTGTGGTACGAGCAATGATCAGTAATACCCACAACATGTCTACTTAATAAACAACAATCGGTAAACAGAATGAACATTGTAACAGTAGTGTGGTACGAGCAATGATCAGTAATACCCACAACATGTCTACTTAATAAACAACAATCGGTAAACATAATGAACATTGTAACAGAAGTGTGGTACGAGCAATGATCAGTAATACCCACAACATGTCTGCTTAATAAACAACAATCGGTAAACAGAATGAACATTGTAACAGTAGTGTGGTACGAGCAATGATCAGTAATATCCACAACATGTCTACTTAATAAACAACAATCGGTAAACAGAATGAACATTGTAACAGTAGTGTGGTACGAGCAATGATCAGTAATACCCACAACATGTCTACTTAATAAACAACAATCGGTAAACAGAATGAACATTGTAACAGTAGTGTGGTACGAGCAATGATCAGTAATATCCACAACATGTCTACTTAATAAACAACAATCGGTAAACAGAATGAACATTGTAACAGTAGTGTGGTACGAGCAATGATCAGCAATACCCACAACATGTCTACTTAATAAACAACAATGGTAAACAGAATGAACATTGTAACAGTAGAGTGGTACGAGCAATGATCAGTAATACCCACATCATGTCTACTTAATAAACAACAATCGGTAAACAGAATGAACATTGTAACAGTAGTGTGGTACGAGCAATGATCAGCAATACCCACAACATGTCTACTTAATAAACAACAATCGGTAAACAGAATGAACATTGTAACAGTAGAGTGGTACGAGCAATGATCAGTAATACCCACATCATGTCTACTTAATAAACAACAATCGGTAAACAGAATGAACATTGTAACAGTAGTGTGGTACGAGCAATGATCAGCAATACCCACAACATGTCTACTTAATAAACAACAATCGGTAAACAGAATGAACATTGTAACAGTAGTGTGGTACGAGCAATGATCAGTAATACCCACATCATGTCTACTTAATAAACAACAATCGGTAAACAGAATGAACATTGTAACAGTAGTGTGGTACGAGCAATGATCAGTAATACCCACATCATGTCTACTTAATAAATAACAATCGGTAAACAGAATGATCATTGTAACAGTAGTGTGGTACGAGCAATGATCAGTAATACCCACAACATGTCTACTTAATAAACACCAATAGTAAACAGAATGAATATTGTAACAGTAGAGTGGTACGAGCAATGATCAGTAATATCCACAACATGTCTACTTAATAAACAACAATGGTAAACAGAATGAACATTGTAACAGTAGTGTGGTACGAGCAATGATCAGTAATACCCACATCATGTCTACTTAATAAACAACAATGGTAAACAGATTGAACATTGTAACAGTAGAGTGGTACGAGCAATGATCAGTAATACCCACATCATGTCTACTTGATAAACGACAATCGGTAAACAGAATGAACATTGTAACAGTAGTGTGGTACGAGCAATGATCAGTAATACCCACAACATGTCTACTTAATAAACAACAATGGTAAACAGAATAAACATTGTAACAGTAGTGTGGTACGAGCAATGATCAGTAATACCCACAACATGTCTACTTAATAAACAACAATGGTAAACATAATGAACATTGTAACAGTAGTGTGGTACGAGCAATGATCAGTAATACCCACAACATGTCTACTTAATAAACAACAATCGGTAAACATAATGAACATTGTAACAGTAGTGTGGTACAAGCAATGATCAGTAATACCCACAACATGTCTACTTAATAAACAACAATGGTAAACAGAATGAACATTGTGACAGTAGTGTGGTACGAGCAATGATCAGTAATACCCACAACATGTCTGCTTAATAAACAACAATCGGTAAACATAATGAACATTGTAACAGTAGTGTGGTACGAGCAATGATCAGTAATATCCACAACATGTCTGCTTAATAAACAACAATCGGTAAACATAATGAACATTGTAACAGTAGTGTGGTACGAGCAATGATCAGTAATACCCACATCATGTCTACTTAATAAACAACAATCGGTAAACAGAATGAACATTGTAACAGTAGTGTGGTACGAGCAATGATCAGCAATACCCACAACATGTCTACTTAATAAACAACAATCGGTAAACATAATGAACATTGTAACAGTAGTGTGGTACGAGCAATGATCAGTAATACCCACAACATGTCTACTTAATAAACAAAAATCGGTAAACATAATGAACATTGTAACAGTAGTGTGGTACGAGCAATGATCAGCAATACCCACAACATGTCTACTTAATAAACAACAATGGTAAACAGAATGAACATTGTAACAGTAGAGTGGTACGAGCAATGATCAGTAATACCCACATCATGTCTACTTAATAAACAACAATGGTAAACATAATGAACACTGTAACAGTAGTGTGGTACGAGCAATGATCAGTAATACCCACAACATGTCTACGTAATAAACAACAATGGTAAACAGAATGAACATTGTAACAGTAGAGTGGTACGAGCAATGATCAGTAATACCCACATCATGTCTACTTAATAAACAACAATCGGTAAACAGAATGAACATTGTAACAGTAGTGTGGTACGAGCAATGATCAGTAATACCCACATCATGTCTACTTAATAAACAACAATCGGTAAACAGAATGAACATTGTAACAGTAGTGTGGTACGAGCAATGATCAGCAATACCCACAACATGTCTACTTAATAAACAACAATCGGTAAACAGAATGAACATTGTAACAGTAGTGTGGTACGAGCAATGATCAGTAATACCCACAACATGTCTACTTAATAAACCACAATCGGTAAACAGAATGAACATTGTAACAGTAGTGTGGTACGAGCAATGATCAGTAATACCCACAACATGTCTGCTTAATAAACAACAATCGGTAAACATAATGAACATTGTAACAGTAGTGTGGTACGAGCAATAATCAGTAACATCCACAACATGTCTACTTAATAAACAACAATCGGTAAACAGAATGAACATTGTAACAGTAGTGTGGTACGAGCAATGATCAGTAATACCCACATCATGTCTACTTAATAAACAACAATCGGTAAACAGAATGAACATTGTAACAGTAGTGTGGTACGAGCAATGATCAGCAATACCCACAACATGTCTACTTAATAAACAACAATGGTAAACAGAATGAACATTGTAACAGTAGAGTGGTACGAGCAATGATCAGTAATACCCACAACATGTCTACTTAATAAACACGAATGGTAAACAGAATGAACATTGTAACAGTAGAGTGGTATGAGCAATGATCAGTAATATCCACAACATGTCTACTTAATAAACAACAATGGTAAACAGAATGAACATTGTAACAGTAGTGTGGTACGAGCAAGGATCAGTAATACCCACATCATGTCTACTTAATAAACAACAATGGTAAACAGATTGAACATTGTAACAGTAGAGTGGTACGAGCAATGATCAGTAATACCCACATCATGTCTACTTAATAAACGACAATCGGTAAACAGAATGAACATTGTAACAGTAGTGTGGTACGAGCAATGATCAGTAATACCCACAACATGTCTACTTAATAAACAACAATGGTAAACAGAATGAACATTGTAACAGTAGTGTGGTACAAGCAATGATCAGTAATACCCACAACATGTCTACTTAATAAACAACAATGGTAAACAGAATGAACATTGTAACAGTAGTGTGGTACGAGCAATGATCAGTAATACCCACAACATGTCTGCTTAATAAACAACAATCGGTAAACATAATGAACATTGTAACAGTAGTGTGGTACGAGCAATGATCAGTAATATCCACAACATGTCTGCTTAATAAACAACAATCGGTAAACATAATGTACATTGTAACAGTAGTGTGGTACGAGCAATGATCAGTAATACCCACATCATGTCTACTTAATAAACCACAATCGGTAAACAGAATGAACATTGTAACAGTAGTGTGGTACGAGCAATGATCAGCAATACCCACAACATGTCTACTTAATAAACCACAATCGGTAAACAGAATGAACATTGTAACAGTAGTGTGGTACGAGCAATGATCAGTAATACCCACAACATGTCTACTTAATAAACCACAATCGGTAAACAGAATGAACATTGTAACAGTAGTGTGGTACGAGCAATGATCAGTAATACCCACAACATGTCTGCTTAATAAACAACAATCGGTAAACATAATCAACATTGTAACAGTAGTGTGGTACGAGCAATGATCAGTAACATCCAAAACATGTCTACTTAATAAACAACAATGGTAAACAGAATGAACATTGTAACAGTAGTGTGGTACGAGCAATGATCAGCAATACCCACAACATGTCTACTTAATAAACAACAATCGGTAAACAAAATGAACATTGTAACAGTAGTGTGGTACGAACAATGATCAGCAATACCCACAACATGTCTACTTAATAAACAACAATCGGTAAACATAATGTACATTGTAACAGTAGTGTGGTACGAGCAATGATCAGCAATACCCACAACATGTCTACTTAATAAACAACAATGGTAAACAGAATGAACATTGTAACAGTAGTGTGGTACGAGCAATGATCAGCAATACCCACAACATGTCTACTTAATAAACAACAATGGTAAACAGAATGAACATTGTAACAGTAGTGTGGTACGAGCAATGATCAGCAATACCCACAACATGTCTACTTAATAAACAACAATCGGTAAACATACTGTGGAATCATCAATTTTCGTGGGGGCCAATTTTCGTGGATTCCTGAAATTTTATATGTTCATGGGGACGTAATTTCGTGTATTTTCTTATACCTACAAAACGAAATATGACTTTATAACCCTAATAAATTATTCGTGGAGGATGTTAATTCGTGGATGAGAGGTACCCACGAAATCCACGAAAATTGAGCCACCACGAAATCTAATGATTCCACAGTAATGTACATTGTAACAGTAGTGTGGTACGAGCAATGATCAGTAATACCCACAACATGTCTACTTAATAAACAACAATGGTAAACAGAATGAACATTGTAACAGTAGTGTGGTACGAGCAATGATCAGTAATACCCACAACATGTCTACTTAATAAACAACAATCGGTAAACAAAATGAACATTGTAACAGTAGTGTGGTACGAGCAATGATCAGTAATACCCACAACATGTCTACTTAATAAACAACAATCGGTAAACAGAATGAACATTGTAACAGTAGTGTGGTACGAGCAATGATCAGCAATACCCACAACATGTCTGCTTAATAGACAACAATCGGTAAACATAATGAACATTGTAACAGTAGTGTGGTACGAGCAGTGATCAGTAACATCCACAACATGTCTACTTAATAAACAACAATCGGTAAACAGAATGAACATTGTAACAGTAGTGTGGTACGAGCAATGATCAGCAATACCCACAACATGTCTACTTAATAAACAACAATGGTAAACAGAATGAACATTGTAACAGTAGAGTGGTACGAGCAATGATCAGTAATACCCACATCATGTCTACTTAATAAACAACAATGGTAAACAGAATGAACATTGTAACAGTAGTGTGGTACGAGCAATGATCAGTAATACCCACAACATGTCTACTTAATAAACAACAATCGGTAAACAGAATGAACATTGTAACAGTAGTGTGGTACGAGCAATGATCAGCAATACCCACAACATGTCTACTTAATAAACAACAATGGTAAACAGAATGAACATTGTAACAGTAGAGTGGTACAAGCAATGATCAGTAATACCCACAACATGTCTACTTAATAAACAACAATCGGTAAACAGAATGAACATTGTAACAGTAGTGTGGTACGAGCAATGATCAGTAATACCCACAACATGTCTACTTAATAAACAACAATCGGTAAACATAATGAACATTGTAACAGTAGTGTGGTACGAGCAATGATCAGTAATACCCACAACATGTCTACTTAATAAACAACAATGGTAAACAGAATGAACATTGTAACAGTAATGTGGTACGAGCAATGATCAGTAATACCCACAACATGTCTACTTAATAAACAACAATCGGTAAACATAATGAACATTGTAACAGTAGTGTGGTACGAGCAATGATCAGTAATACCCACAACATGTCTACTTAATAAACAACAATGGTAAACAGAATGAACATTGTAACAGTAGAGTGGTACGAGCAATGATCAGTAATACCCACAACATGTCTACTTAATAAACAACAATCGGTAAACAGAATGAACATTGTAACAGTAGTGTGGTACGAGCAATGATCAGTAATACCCACAACATGTCTGCTTGATAAACAACAATGGTAAACAGAATGAACATTGTAACAGTAGTGTGGTACGAGCAATGATCAGTAATACCCACAACATGTCTACTTAATAAACAACAATGGTAAACAGAATGAACATTGTAACAGTAGTGTGGTACGAGCAATGATCAGTAATACCCACAACATGTCTACTTAATAAACACCAATAGTAAACAGAATGAATATTGTAACAGTAGAGTGGTACGAGCAATGATCAGTAATATCCACAACATGTCTACTTAATAAACAACAATGGTAAACAGAATGAACATTGTAACAGTAGTGTGGTACGAGCAATGATCAGTAATACCCACATCATGTCTACTTAATAAACAACAATGGTAAACAGATTGAACATTGTAACAGTAGAGTGGTACGAGCAATGATCAGTAATACCCACATCATGTCTACTTGATAAACGACAATCGGTAAACAGAATGAACATTGTAACAGTAGTGTGGTACGAGCAATGATCAGTAATACCCACAACATGTCTACTTAATAAACAACAATGGTAAACAGAATAAACATTGTAACAGTAGTGTGGTACGAGCAATGATCAGTAATACCCACAACATGTCTACTTAATAAACAACAATGGTAAACATAATGAACATTGTAACAGTAGTGTGGTACGAGCAATGATCAGTAATACCCACAACATGTCTACTTAATAAACAACAATCGGTAAACATAATGAACATTGTAACAGTAGTGTGGTACAAGCAATGATCAGTAATACCCACAACATGTCTACTTAATAAACAACAATGGTAAACAGAATGAACATTGTGACAGTAGTGTGGTACGAGCAATGATCAGTAATACCCACAACATGTCTGCTTAATAAACAACAATCGGTAAACATAATGAACATTGTAACAGTAGTGTGGTACGAGCAATGATCAGTAATATCCACAACATGTCTGCTTAATAAACAACAATCGGTAAACATAATGAACATTGTAACAGTAGTGTGGTACGAGCAATGATCAGTAATACCCACATCATGTCTACTTAATAAACAACAATCGGTAAACAGAATGAACATTGTAACAGTAGTGTGGTACGAGCAATGATCAGCAATACCCACAACATGTCTACTTAATAAACAACAATCGGTAAACATAATGAACATTGTAACAGTAGTGTGGTACGAGCAATGATCAGTAATACCCACAACATGTCTACTTAATAAACAAAAATCGGTAAACATAATGAACATTGTAACAGTAGTGTGGTACGAGCAATGATCAGCAATACCCACAACATGTCTACTTAATAAACAACAATGGTAAACAGAATGAACATTGTAACAGTAGAGTGGTACGAGCAATGATCAGTAATACCCACATCATGTCTACTTAATAAACAACAATGGTAAACATAATGAACACTGTAACAGTAGTGTGGTACGAGCAATGATCAGTAATACCCACAACATGTCTACGTAATAAACAACAATGGTAAACAGAATGAACATTGTAACAGTAGAGTGGTACGAGCAATGATCAGTAATACCCACATCATGTCTACTTAATAAACAACAATCGGTAAACAGAATGAACATTGTAACAGTAGTGTGGTACGAGCAATGATCAGTAATACCCACATCATGTCTACTTAATAAACAACAATCGGTAAACAGAATGAACATTGTAACAGTAGTGTGGTACGAGCAATGATCAGCAATACCCACAACATGTCTACTTAATAAACAACAATCGGTAAACAGAATGAACATTGTAACAGTAGTGTGGTACGAGCAATGATCAGTAATACCCACAACATGTCTACTTAATAAACCACAATCGGTAAACAGAATGAACATTGTAACAGTAGTGTGGTACGAGCAATGATCAGTAATACCCACAACATGTCTGCTTAATAAACAACAATCGGTAAACATAATGAACATTGTAACAGTAGTGTGGTACGAGCAATAATCAGTAACATCCACAACATGTCTACTTAATAAACAACAATCGGTAAACAGAATGAACATTGTAACAGTAGTGTGGTACGAGCAATGATCAGTAATACCCACATCATGTCTACTTAATAAACAACAATCGGTAAACAGAATGAACATTGTAACAGTAGTGTGGTACGAGCAATGATCAGCAATACCCACAACATGTCTACTTAATAAACAACAATGGTAAACAGAATGAACATTGTAACAGTAGAGTGGTACGAGCAATGATCAGTAATACCCACAACATGTCTACTTAATAAACACGAATGGTAAACAGAATGAACATTGTAACAGTAGAGTGGTATGAGCAATGATCAGTAATATCCACAACATGTCTACTTAATAAACAACAATGGTAAACAGAATGAACATTGTAACAGTAGTGTGGTACGAGCAAGGATCAGTAATACCCACATCATGTCTACTTAATAAACAACAATGGTAAACAGATTGAACATTGTAACAGTAGAGTGGTACGAGCAATGATCAGTAATACCCACATCATGTCTACTTAATAAACGACAATCGGTAAACAGAATGAACATTGTAACAGTAGTGTGGTACGAGCAATGATCAGTAATACCCACAACATGTCTACTTAATAAACAACAATGGTAAACAGAATGAACATTGTAACAGTAGTGTGGTACAAGCAATGATCAGTAATACCCACAACATGTCTACTTAATAAACAACAATGGTAAACAGAATGAACATTGTAACAGTAGTGTGGTACGAGCAATGATCAGTAATACCCACAACATGTCTGCTTAATAAACAACAATCGGTAAACATAATGAACATTGTAACAGTAGTGTGGTACGAGCAATGATCAGTAATATCCACAACATGTCTGCTTAATAAACAACAATCGGTAAACATAATGTACATTGTAACAGTAGTGTGGTACGAGCAATGATCAGTAATACCCACATCATGTCTACTTAATAAACCACAATCGGTAAACAGAATGAACATTGTAACAGTAGTGTGGTACGAGCAATGATCAGCAATACCCACAACATGTCTACTTAATAAACCACAATCGGTAAACAGAATGAACATTGTAACAGTAGTGTGGTACGAGCAATGATCAGTAATACCCACAACATGTCTACTTAATAAACCACAATCGGTAAACAGAATGAACATTGTAACAGTAGTGTGGTACGAGCAATGATCAGTAATACCCACAACATGTCTGCTTAATAAACAACAATCGGTAAACATAATCAACATTGTAACAGTAGTGTGGTACGAGCAATGATCAGTAACATCCAAAACATGTCTACTTAATAAACAACAATGGTAAACAGAATGAACATTGTAACAGTAGTGTGGTACGAGCAATGATCAGCAATACCCACAACATGTCTACTTAATAAACAACAATCGGTAAACAAAATGAACATTGTAACAGTAGTGTGGTACGAACAATGATCAGCAATACCCACAACATGTCTACTTAATAAACAACAATCGGTAAACATAATGTACATTGTAACAGTAGTGTGGTACGAGCAATGATCAGCAATACCCACAACATGTCTACTTAATAAACAACAATGGTAAACAGAATGAACATTGTAACAGTAGTGTGGTACGAGCAATGATCAGCAATACCCACAACATGTCTACTTAATAAACAACAATGGTAAACAGAATGAACATTGTAACAGTAGTGTGGTACGAGCAATGATCAGCAATACCCACAACATGTCTACTTAATAAACAACAATCGGTAAACATAATGTACATTGTAACAGTAGTGTGGTACGAGCAATGATCAGTAATACCCACAACATGTCTACTTAATAAACAACAATGGTAAACAGAATGAACATTGTAACAGTAGTGTGGTACGAGCAATGATCAGTAATACCCACAACATGTCTACTTAATAAACAACAATCGGTAAACAAAATGAACATTGTAACAGTAGTGTGGTACGAGCAATGATCAGTAATACCCACAACATGTCTACTTAATAAACAACAATCGGTAAACAGAATGAACATTGTAACAGTAGTGTGGTACGAGCAATGATCAGCAATACCCACAACATGTCTGCTTAATAGACAACAATCGGTAAACATAATGAACATTGTAACAGTAGTGTGGTACGAGCAGTGATCAGTAACATCCACAACATGTCTACTTAATAAACAACAATCGGTAAACAGAATGAACATTGTAACAGTAGTGTGGTACGAGCAATGATCAGCAATACCCACAACATGTCTACTTAATAAACAACAATGGTAAACAGAATGAACATTGTAACAGTAGAGTGGTACGAGCAATGATCAGTAATACCCACATCATGTCTACTTAATAAACAACAATGGTAAACAGAATGAACATTGTAACAGTAGTGTGGTACGAGCAATGATCAGTAATACCCACAACATGTCTACTTAATAAACAACAATCGGTAAACAGAATGAACATTGTAACAGTAGTGTGGTACGAGCAATGATCAGCAATACCCACAACATGTCTACTTAATAAACAACAATGGTAAACAGAATGAACATTGTAACAGTAGAGTGGTACAAGCAATGATCAGTAATACCCACAACATGTCTACTTAATAAACAACAATCGGTAAACAGAATGAACATTGTAACAGTAGTGTGGTACGAGCAATGATCAGTAATACCCACAACATGTCTACTTAATAAACAACAATCGGTAAACATAATGAACATTGTAACAGTAGTGTGGTACGAGCAATGATCAGTAATACCCACAACATGTCTACTTAATAAACAACAATGGTAAACAGAATGAACATTGTAACAGTAATGTGGTACGAGCAATGATCAGTAATACCCACAACATGTCTACTTAATAAACAACAATCGGTAAACATAATGAACATTGTAACAGTAGTGTGGTACGAGCAATGATCAGTAATACCCACAACATGTCTACTTAATAAACAACAATGGTAAACAGAATGAACATTGTAACAGTAGAGTGGTACGAGCAATGATCAGTAATACCCACAACATGTCTACTTAATAAACAACAATCGGTAAACAGAATGAACATTGTAACAGTAGTGTGGTACGAGCAATGATCAGTAATACCCACAACATGTCTGCTTGATAAACAACAATGGTAAACAGAATGAACATTGTAACAGTAGTGTGGTACGAGCAATGATCAGTAATACCCACAACATGTCTACTTAATAAACAACAATGGTAAACAGAATGAACATTGTAACAGTAGTGTGGTACGAGCAATGATCAGTAATACCCACAACATGTCTACTTAATAAACAACAATCGGTAAACAGAATGAACATTGTAACAGTAGTGTGGTACGAGCAATGATCAGTAATATCCACAACATGTCTACTTAATAAACAACAATGGTAAACAGAATGAACATTGTAACAGTAGTGTGGTACGAGCAATGATCAGTAATACCCACAACATGTCTACTTAATAAACAACAATCGGTAAACAGAATGAACATTGTAACAGTAGAGTGGTACGAGCAATGATCAGTAATACCCACAACATGTCTACTTAATAAACAACAATCGGTAAACATAATGAACATTGTAACAGTAGTGTGGTACGAGCAATGATCAGCAATACCCACAACATGTCTACTTAATAAACAACAATGGTAAACAGAATGAACATTGTAACAGTAGAGTGGTACGAGCAATGATCAGTAATACCCACATCATGTCTACTTAATAAACAACAATCGGTAAACAGAATGAACATTGTAACAATAGTGTGGTACGAGCAATGATCAGTAATACCCACATCATGTCTACTTAATAAACAACAATCGGTAAACATAATGAACATTGTAACAGTAGTGTGGTACGAGCAATGATCAGCAATACCCACAACATGTCTACTTAATAAACAACAATCGGTAAACAGAATGAACATTGTAACAGTAGTGTGGTACGAGCAATGATCAGTAATACCCACAACATGTCTACTTAATAAACAACAATCGGTAAACATAATGAACATTGTAACAGTAGTGTGGTACGAGCAATGATCAGTAATACCCACAACATGTCTACTTAATAAACAACAATGGTAAACAGAATGAACATTGTAACAGTAGTGTGGTACGAGCAATGATCAGTAATACCCACAACATGTCTACTTAATAAACAACAATCGGTAAACAGAATGAACATTGTAACAGTAGAGTGGTACGAGCAATGATCAGCAATACCCACAACATGTCTACTTAATAAACACCAATGGTAAACAGAAAGAACATTGTAACAGTAGTGTGGTACGAGCAATGATCAGTAATACCCACAACATGTCTACTTAATAAACAACAACGGTAAACAGAATGAACATTGTAACAGTAGAGTGGTACGAGCAATGATCAGCAATACCCACACCATGTGTACTTAATAAACACCAATGGTAAACAGAATGTACATTGTAACAGTAGTGTGGTACGAGCAATGATCAGCAATACCCACAACATGTCTACTTAATAAACACCAATGGTAAACAGAATGAACATTGTAACAGTAGTGTGGTACGAGCAATGATCAGCAATACCCACAACATGTCTACTTAATAAACAACAATGGTAAACAGAATGAACATTGTAACAGTAGAGTGGTACGAGCAATGATCAGCAATACCCACACCATTGTACTTAATAAACACCAATGGTAAACAGAATGAACATTGTAACAGTAGTGTGGTACGAGCAATGATCAGCAATACCCACAACATGTCTACTTAATAAACACCAATGGTAAACAGAATGAACATTGTAACAGTAGTGTGGTACGAGCAATGATCAGTAATACCCACAACATGTCTACTTAATAAACAACAATCGGTAAACAGAATGAACATTGTAACAGTAGTGTGGTACGAGCAATGATCAGCAATACCCACAACATGTCTACTTAATAAACACCAATGGTAAACAGAATGAACATTGTAACAGTAGTGTGGTACGAGCAATGATCAGTAATACCCACAACATGTCTACTTAATAAACAACAATCGGTAAACATAATGAACATTGTAACAGTAGTGTGGTACGAGCAATGATCAGCAATACCCACAACATGTCTACTTAATAAACAACAATGGTAAACAGAATGAACATTGTAACAGTAGAGTGGTACAAGCAATGATCAGTAATACCCACATCATGTCTACTTAATAAACAACAATCGGTAAACAGAATGAACATTGTAACAGTAGTGTGGTACGAGCAATGATCAGTAATACCCACATCATGTCTACTTAATAAACAACAATCGGTAAACAGAATGAACATTGTAACAGTAGTGTGGTACGAGCAATGATCAGTAATACCCACAACATTTCTACTTAATAAACAACAATCGGTAAACATAATGAACATTGTAACAGTAGTGTGGTACGAGCAATGATCAGTAATACCCACAACATGTCTACTTAATAAACAACAATGGTAAACAGAATGAACATTGTAACAGTAATGTGGTACGAGCAATGATCAGTAATACCCACAACATGTCTACTTAATAAACAACAATCGGTAAACATAATGAACATTGTAACAGTAGTGTGGTACGAGCAATAATCAGTAATACCCACAACATGTCTACTTAATAAACAACAATGGTAAACAGAATGAACATTGTAACAGTAGTGTGGTACGAGCAATGATCAGTAATACCCACAACATGTCTACTTAATAAACAACAATCGGTAAACAGAATGAACATTGTAACAGTAGAGTGGTACGAGCAATGATCAGCAATACCCACAACATGTCTACTTAATAAACAACAATGGTAAACAGAAAGAACATTGTAACAGTAGTGTGGTACGAGCAATGATCAGTAATACCCACAACATGTCTACTTAATAAACAACAACGGTAAACAGAATGAACATTGTAACAGTAGAGTGGTACGAGCAATGATCAGCAATACCCACACCATGTGTACTTAATAAACACCAATGGTAAACAGAATGTACATTGTAACAGTAGTGTGGTACGAGCAATGATCAGCAATACCCACAACATGTCTACTTAATAAACACCAATGGTAAACAGAATGAACATTGTAACAGTAGTGTGGTACGAGCAATGATCAGCAATACCCACAACATGTCTACTTAATAAACAACAATGGTAAACAGAATGAACATTGTAACAGTAGAGTGGTACGAGCAATGATCAGCAATACCCACACCATTGTACTTAATAAACACCAATGGTAAACAGAATGAACATTGTAACAGTAGTGTGGTACGAGCAATGATCAGCAATACCCACAACATGTCTACTTAATAAACACCAATGGTAAACAGAATGAACATTGTAACAGTAGTGTGGTACGAGCAATGATCAGTAATACCCACAACATGTCTACTTAATAAACAACAATCGGTAAACATAATGAACATTGTAACAGTAGTGTGGTACGAGCAATGATCAGCAATACCCACAACATGTCTACTTAATAAACACCAATGGTAAACAGAATGAACATTGTAACAGTAGTGTGGTACGAGCAATGATCAGTAATACCCACAACATGTCTACTTAATAAACAACAATCGGTAAACATAATGAACATTGTAACAGTAGTGTGGTACGAGCAATGATCAGCAATACCCACAACATGTCTACTTAATAAACAACAATGGTAAACAGAATGAACATTGTAACAGTAGAGTGGTACAAGCAATGATCAGTAATACCCACATCATGTCTACTTAATAAACAACAATCGGTAAACAGAATGAACATTGTAACAGTAGTGTGGTACGAGCAATGATCAGTAATACCCACATCATGTCTACTTAATAAACAACAATCGGTAAACAGAATGAACATTGTAACAGTAGTGTGGTACGAGCAATGATCAGTAATACCCACAACATGTCTACTTAATAAACAACAATCGGTAAACATAATGAACATTGTAACAGTAGTGTGGTACGAGCAATGATCAGTAATACCCACAACATGTCTACTTAATAAACAACAATGGTAAACAGAATGAACATTGTAACAGTAATGTGGTACGAGCAATGATCAGTAATACCCACAACATGTCTACGTAATAAACAACAATCGGTAAACATAATGAACATTGTAACAGTAGTGTGGTACGAGCAATAATCAGTAATACCCACAACATGTCTACTTAATAAACAACAATGGTAAACAGAATGAACATTGTAACAGTAGTGTGGTACGAGCAATGATCAGTAATACCCACAACATGTCTACTTAATAAACAACAATCGGTAAACAGAATGAACATTGTAACAGTAGTGTGGTACGAGCAATGATCAGTAATACCCACAACATGTCTGCTTGATAAACAACAATGGTAAACATAATGAACATTGTAACAGTAGTGTGGTACGAGCAATGATCAGTAATACCCACAACATTTCTGCTTGATAAACAACAATCGGTAAACATAATGAACATTGTAACAGTAGTGTGGTACGAGCAATGATCAGCAATACCCACAACATGTCTACTTAATAAACAACAATCGGTAAACAGAATGAACATTGTAACAGTAGAGTGGTACGAGCAATGATCAGTAATACCCACATCATGTCTACTTAATAAACAACAATCGGTAAACAGAATGAACATTGTAACAGTAGAGTGGTACGAGCAATGATCAGCAATACCCACAACATGTCTACTTAATAAACAACAATCGGTAAACAGAATGAACATTGTAACAGTAGTGTGGTACGAGCAATGATCAGTAATACCCACATCATGTCTACTTAATAAACAACAATCGGTAAACAGAATGAACATTGTAACAGTAGTGTGGTACGAGCAATGATCAGTAATACCCACATCATGTCTACTTAATAAATAACAATCGGTAAACAGAATGATCATTGTAACAGTAGTGTGGTACGAGCAATGATCAGCAATACCCACAACATGTCTACTTAATAAACAACAATGGTAAACAGAATGAACATTGTAACAGTAGAGTGGTACGAGCAATGATCAGTAATACCCACAACATGTCTACTTGATAAACACCAATGGTAAACAGAATGAACATTGTAACGGTAGAGTGGTACGAGCAATGATCAGTAATATCCACAACATGTCTACTTAATAAACAACAATGGTAAACATAATGAACATTGTAACAGTAGTGTGGTACGAGCAATGATCAGTAATACCCACATCATGTCTACTTAATAAACAACAATGGTAAACAGATTGAACATTGTAACAGTAGAGTGGTACGAGCAATGATCAGTAATACCCACATCATGTCTACTTAATAAACGACAATCGGTAAACAGAATGAACATTGTAACAGTAGTGTGGTACGAGCAATGATCAGTAATACCCACAACATGTCTACTTAATAAACAACAATGGTAAACAGAATGAACATTGTAACAGTAGTGTGGTACGAGCAATGATCAGTAATACCCACAACATGTCTACTTAATAAACAACAATGGTAAACATAATGAACATTGTAACAGTAGTGTGGTACGAGCAATGATCAGTAATACCCACAACATGTCTGCTTAATAAACAACAATCGGTAAACATAATGAACATTGTAACAGTAGTGTGGTACGAGCAATGATCAGTAATATCCACAACATGTCTGCTTAATAAACAACAATCGGTAAACATAATGAACATTGTAACAGTAGTGTGGTACGAGCAATGATCAGTAATACCCACATCATGTCTACTTAATAAACAACAATCGGTAAACAGAATGAACATTGTAACAGTAGTGTGGTACGAGCAATGATCAGTAATACCCACAACATGTCTACTTAATAAACCACAATCGGTAAACAGAATGAACATTGTAACAGTAGTGTGGTACGAGCAATGATCAGTAATACCCACAACATGTCTACTTAATAAACCACAATCGGTAAACAGAATGAACATTGTAACAGTAGTGTGGTACGAGCAATGATCAGTAATACCCACAACATGTCTGCTTAATAAACAACAATCGGTAAACATAATGAACATTGTAACAGTAGTGTGGTACGAGCAATAATCAGTAACATCCACAACATGTCTACTTAATAAACAACAATCGGTAAACATAATGAACATTGTAACAGTAGTGTGGTACGAGCAATGATCAGTAATACCCACATGTCTACTTAATAAACAACAATCGGTAAACATAATGAACATTGTAACAGTAGTGTGGTACGAGCAATGATCAGCAATACCCACAACATGTCTACGTAATAAACAACAATGGTAAACAGAATGAACATTGTAACAGTAGAGTGGTACGAGCAATGATCAGTAATACCCACATCATGTCTACTTAATAAACAACAATCGGTAAACAGAATGAACATTGTAACAGTAGTGTGGTACGAGCAATGATCAGTAATACCCACATCATGTCTACTTAATAAACAACAATCGGTAAACAGAATGAACATTGTAACAGTAGTGTGGTACGAGCAATGATCAGTAATACCCACAACATGTCTACTTAATAAACATCAATGGTAAACAGAATGAACATTGTAACAGTAGAGTGGTACGAGCAATGATCAGTAATATCCACAACATGTCTACTTAATAAACAACAATGGTAAACAGAATGAACATTGTAACAGTAGTGTGGTACGAGCAATGATCAGTAATACCCACATCATGTCTACTTAATAAACAACAATGGTAAACAGATTGAACATTGTAACAGTAGAGTGGTACGAGCAATGATCAGCAATACCCACATCATGTCTACTTAATAAACGACAATCGGTAAACAGAATGAACATTGTAACAGTAGTGTGGTACGAGCAATGATCAGCAATACCCACAACATGTCTACTTAATAAACAACAATGGTAAACAGAATGAACATTGTAACAGTAGTGTGGTACGAGCAATGATCAGTAATACCCACAACATGTCTACTTAATAAACAACAATGGTAAACAGAATGAACATTGTAACAGTAGTGTGGTACGAGCAATGATCAGTAATACCCACATCATGTCTACTTAATAAACAACAATCGGTAAACAGAATGAACATTGTAACAGTAGTGTGGTACGAGCAATGATCAGCAATACCCACAACATGTCTACTTAATAAACAACAATGGTAAACAGAATGAACATTGTAACAGTAGAGTGGTACAAGCAATGATCAGTAATACCCACATCATGTCTACTTAATAAACAACAATCGGTAAACAGAATGAACATTGTAACAGTAGTGTGGTACGAGCAATGATCAGTAATACCCACATCATGTCTACTTAATAAACAACAATCGGTAAACAGAATGAACATTGTAACAGTAGTGTGGTACGAGCAATGATCAGCAATACCCACAACATGTCTACTTAATAAACAACAATGGTAAACAGAATGAACATTGTAACAGTAGAGTGGTACGAGCAATGATCAGTAATACCCACAACATGTCTACTTAATAAACACCAATGGTAAACAGAATGAACATTGTAACAGTAGAGTGGTATGAGCAATGATCAGTAATATCCACAACATGTCTACTTAATAAACAACAATGGTAAACAGAATGAACACTGTAACAGTAGTGTGGTACGAGCAAGGATCAGTAATACCCACATCATGTCTACTTAATAAACAACAATGGTAAACAGATTGAACATTGTAACAGTAGAGTGGTACGAGCAATGATCAGTAATACCCACATCATGTCTACTTAATAAACGACAATCGGTAAACAGAATGAACATTGTAACAGTAGTGTGGTACGAGCAATGATCAGTAATACCCACAACATGTCTACTTAATAAACAACAATGGTAAACAGAATGAACATTGTAACAGTAGTGTGGTACGAGCAATGATCAGTAATACCCACAACATGTCTACTTAATAAACAACAATGGTAAACAGAATGAACATTGTAACAGTAGTGTGGTACGAGCAATGATCAGTAATACCCACAACATGTCTGCTTAATAAACAACAATCGGTAAACATAATGAACATTGTAACAGTAGTGTGGTACGAGCAATGATCAGTAATATCCACAACATGTCTGCTTAATAAACAACAATCGGTAAACATAATGAACATTGTAACAGTAGTGTGGTACGAGCAATGATCAGTAATACCCACATCATGTCTACTTAATAAACCACAATCGGTAAACAGAATGAACATTGTAACAGTAGTGTGGTACGAGCAATGATCAGCAATACCCACAACATGTCTACTTAATAAACCACAATCGGTAAACAGAATGAACATTGTAACAGTAGTGTGGTACGAGCAATGATCAGTAATACCCACAACATGTCTACTTAATAAACCACAATCGGTAAACAGAATGAACATTGTAACAGTAGTGTGGTACGAGCAATGATCAGTAATACCCACAACATGTCTGCTTAATAAACAACAATCGGTAAACATAATCAACATTGTAACAGTAGTGTGGTACGAGCAATGATCAGTAACATCCAAAACATGTCTACTTAATAAACAACAATGGTAAACAGAATGAACATTGTAACAGTAGTGTGGTACGAGCAATGATCAGCAATACCCACAACATGTCTACTTAATAAACAACAATCGGTAAACAAAATGAACATTGTAACAGTAGTGTGGTACGAGCAATGATCAGCAATACCCACAACATGTCTACTTAATAAACAACAATGGTAAACAGAATGAACATTGTAACAGTAGTGTGGTACGAGCAATGATCAGCAATACCCACAACATGTCTACTTAATAAACAACGATCGGTAAACATAATGTACATTGTAACAGTAGTGTGGTACGAGCAATGATCAGTAATACCCACAACATGTCTACTTAATAAACAACAATGGTAAACAGAATGAACATTGTAACAGTAGTGTGGTACGAGCAATGATCAGTAATACCCACAACATGTCTACTTAATAAACAACAATCGGTAAACAAAATGAACATTGTAACAGTAGTGTGGTACGAGCAATGATCAGCAATACCCACAACATGTCTACTTAATAAACAACAATGGTAAACAGAATGAACATTGTAACAGTAGTGTGGTACGAGCAATGATCAGCAATACCCACAACATGTCTACTTAATAAACAACAATGGTAAACAGAATGAACATTGTAACAGTAGTGTGGTACGAGCAATGATCAGCAATACCCACATCATGTCTACTTAATAAACAACAATCGGTTAACAGAATGAACATTGTAACAGTAGTGTGGTACGAGCAATGATCAGTAATACCCACATCATGTCTACTTAATAAACAACAATCGGTAAACAGAATGAACATTGTAACAGTAGTGTGGTACGAGCAATGATCAGTAATACCCACAACATGTCTACTTAATAAACAACAATGGTAAACAGAATGAACATTGTAACAGTAGTGTGGTACGAGCAATGATCAGTAATACCCACAACATGTCTACTTAATAAACAACAATGGTAAACATAATGAACATTGTAACAGTAGTGTGGTACGAGCAATGATCAGCAATACCCACAACATGTCTACTTAATAAACAACAATCGGTAAACATAATGTACATTGTAACAGTAGTGTGGTACGAGCAATGATCAGCAATACCCACAACATGTCTACTTAATAAACAACAATGGTAAACAGAATGAACATTGTAACAGTAGAGTGGTACGAGCAATGATCAGTAATACCCACATCATGTCTACTTAATAAACAACAATCGGTAAACAGAATGAACTTTGTAACAGTAGTGTGGTACGAGCAATGATCAGCAATACCCACAACATGTCTACTTAATAAACAACAATCGGTAAACAGAATGAACATTGTAACAGTAGTGTGGTACGAGCAATGATCAGTAATACCCACATCATGTCTACTTAATAAACAACAATCGGTAAACAGAATGAACATTGTAACAGTAGTGTGGTACGAGCAATGATCAGTAATACCCACATCATGTCTACTTAATAAATAACAATCGGTAAACAGAATGATCATTGTAACAGTAGTGTGGTACGAGCAATGATCAGTAATACCCACAACATGTCTACTTAATAAACACCAATGGTAAACAGAATGAATATTGTAACAGTAGAGTGGTACGAGCAATGATCAGTAATATCCACAACATGTCTACTTAATAAACAACAATGGTAAACAGAATGAACATTGTAACAGTAGTGTGGTACGAGCAATGATCAGTAATACCCACATCATGTCTACTTAATAAACAACAATGGTAAACAGATTGAACATTGTAACAGTAGAGTGGTACGAGCAATGATCAGTAATACCCACATCATGTCTACTTAATAAACGACAATCGGTAAACAGAATGAACATTGTAACAGT
This sequence comes from Magallana gigas, assembly GCF_963853765.1. Classification (NCBI taxonomy): domain Eukaryota; kingdom Metazoa; phylum Mollusca; class Bivalvia; order Ostreida; family Ostreidae; genus Magallana; species Magallana gigas. Next base: position 156,590 of record NC_088853.1, on the reverse strand, counting down.
AGTGTGGTACGAGCAATGATCAGTAAAACCCACAACATGTCTACTTAATAAACAACAATGGTAAACAGAATAAACATTGTAACAGTAGAGTGGTACAAGCAATGATCAGTAATACCCACAACATGTCTACTTAATAAACAACAATCGGTAAACAGAATGAACATTGTAACAGTAGTGTGGTACGAGCAATGATCAGTAATACCCACAACATGTCTACTTAATAAACAACAATCGGTAAACATAATGAACATTGTAACAGTAGTGTGGTACGAGCAATGATCAGTAATACCCACAACATGTCTACTTAATAAACAACAATGGTAAACAGAATGAACATTGTAACAGTAATGTGGTACGAGCAATGATCAGTAATACCCACAACATGTCTACTTAATAAACAACAATCGGTAAACATAATGAACATTGTAACAGTAGTGTGGTACGAGCAATGATCAGTAATACCCACAACATGTCTACTTAATAAACAACAATGGTAAACAGAATGAACATTGTAACAGTAGAGTGGTACGAGCAATGATCAGTAATACCCACAACATGTCTACTTAATAAACAACAATCGGTAAACAGAATGAACATTGTAACAGTAGTGTGGTACGAGCAATGATCAGTAATACCCACAACATGTCTGCTTGATAAACAACAATGGTAAACAGAATGAACATTGTAACAGTAGTGTGGTACGAGCAATGATCAGTAATACCCACAACATGTCTACTTAATAAACAACAATGGTAAACAGAATGAACATTGTAACAGTAGTGTGGTACGAGCAATGATCAGTAATACCCACAACATGTCTACTTAATAAACAACAATCGGTAAACAGAATGAACATTGTAACAGTAGTGTGGTACGAGCAATGATCAGTAATATCCACAACATGTCTACTTAATAAACAACAATGGTAAACAGAATGAACATTGTAACAGTAGTGTGGTACGAGCAATGATCAGTAATACCCACAACATGTCTACTTAATAAACAACAATCGGTAAACAGAATGAACATTGTAACAGTAGAGTGGTACGAGCAATGATCAGTAATACCCACAACATGTCTACTTAATAAACAACAATCGGTAAACATAATGAACATTGTAACAGTAGTGTGGTACGAGCAATGATCAGCAATACCCACAACATGTCTACTTAATAAACAACAATGGTAAACAGAATGAACATTGTAACAGTAGAGTGGTACGAGCAATGATCAGTAATACCCACATCATGTCTACTTAATAAACAACAATCGGTAAACAGAATGAACATTGTAACAATAGTGTGGTACGAGCAATGATCAGTAATACCCACATCATGTCTACTTAATAAACAACAATCGGTAAACATAATGAACATTGTAACAGTAGTGTGGTACGAGCAATGATCAGCAATACCCACAACATGTCTACTTAATAAACAACAATCGGTAAACATAATGAACATTGTAACAGTAGTGTGGTACGAGCAATGATCAGTAATACCCACAACATGTCTACTTAATAAACAACAATCGGTAAACAGAATGAACATTGTAACAGTAGAGTGGTACGAGCAATGATCAGCAATACCCACAACATGTCTACTTAATAAACACCAATGGTAAACAGAAAGAACATTGTAACAGTAGTGTGGTACGAGCAATGATCAGTAATACCCACAACATGTCTACTTAATAAACAACAACGGTAAACAGAATGAACATTGTAACAGTAGAGTGGTACGAGCAATGATCAGCAATACCCACACCATGTGTACTTAATAAACACCAATGGTAAACAGAATGTACATTGTAACAGTAGTGTGGTACGAGCAATGATCAGCAATACCCACAAGATGTCTACTTAATAAACACCAATGGTAAACAGAATGAACATTGTAACAGTAGTGTGGTACGAGCAATGATCAGCAATACCCACAACATGTCTACTTAATAAACACCAATGGTAAACAGAATGAACATTGTAACAGTAGTGTGGTACGAGCAATGATCAGCAATACCCACAACATGTCTACTTAATAAACACCAATGGTAAACAGAATGAACATTGTAACAGTAGTGTGGTACGAGCAATGATCAGTAATACCCACAACATGTCTACTTAATAAACAACAATCGGTAAACAGAATGAACATTGTAACAGTAGTGTGGTACGAGCAATGATCAGCAATACCCACAACATGTCTACTTAATAAACACCAATGGTAAACAGAATGAACATTGTAACAGTAGTGTGGTACGAGCAATGATCAGTAATACCCATAACATGTCTACTTAATAAACAACAATCGGTAAACATAATGAACATTGTAACAGTAGTGTGGTACGAGCAATGATCAGCAATACCCACAACATGTCTACTTAATAAACAACAATGGTAAACAGAATGAACATTGTAACAGTAGAGTGGTACAAGCAATGATCAGTAATACCCACATCATGTCTACTTAATAAACAACAATCGGTAAACAGAATGAACATTGTAACAGTAGTGTGGTACGAGCAATGATCAGTAATACCCACATCATGTCTACTTAATAAACAACAATCGGTAAACAAAATGAACATTGTAACAGTAGTGTGGTACGAGCAATGATCAGTAATACCCACAACATGTCTACTTAATAAACAACAATCGGTAAACATAATGAACATTGTAACAGTAGTGTGGTACGAGCAATGATCAGTAATACCCACAACATGTCTACTTAATAAACAACAATGGTAAACAGAATGAACATTGTAACAGTAATGTGGTACGAGCAATGATCAGTAATACCCACAACATGTCTACTTAATAAACAACAATCGGTAAACATAATGAACATTGTAACAGTAGTGTGGTACGAGCAATAATCAGTAATACCCACAACATGTCTACTTAATAAACAACAATGGTAAACAGAATGAACATTGTAACAGTAGTGTGGTACGAGCAATGATCAGTAATACCCACAACATGTCTACTTAATAAACAACAATCGGTAAACAGAATGAACATTGTAACAGTAGAGTGGTACGAGCAATGATCAGCAATACCCACAACATGTCTACTTAATAAACACCAATGGTAAACAGAAAGAACATTGTAACAGTAGTGTGGTACGAGCAATGATCAGTAATACCCACAACATGTCTACTTAATAAACAACAACGGTAAACAGAATGAACATTGTAACAGTAGAGTGGTACGAGCAATGATCAGCAATACCCACACCATGTGTACTTAATAAACACCAATGGTAAACAGAATGTACATTGTAACAGTAGTGTGGTACGAGCAATGATCAGCAATACCCACAACATGTCTACTTAATAAACACCAATGGTAAACAGAATGAACATTGTAACAGTAGTGTGGTACGAGCAATGATCAGCAATACCCACAACATGTCTACTTAATAAACAACAATGGTAAACAGAATGAACATTGTAACAGTAGAGTGGTACGAGCAATGATCAGCAATACCCACACCATTGTACTTAATAAACACCAATGGTAAACAGAATGAACATTGTAACAGTAGTGTGGTACGAGCAATGATCAGCAATACCCACAACATGTCTACTTAATAAACACCAATGGTAAACAGAATGAACATTGTAACAGTAGTGTGGTACGAGCAATGATCAGTAATACCCACAACATGTCTACTTAATAAACAACAATCGGTAAACAGAATGAACATTGTAACAGTAGTGTGGTACGAGCAATGATCAGCAATACCCACAACATGTCTACTTAATAAACACCAATGGTAAACAGAATGAACATTGTAACAGTAGTGTGGTACGAGCAATGATCAGTAATACCCACAACATGTCTACTTAATAAACAACAATCGGTAAACATAATGAACATTGTAACAGTAGTGTGGTACGAGCAATGATCAGCAATACCCACAACATGTCTACTTAATAAACAACAATGGTAAACAGAATGAACATTGTAACAGTAGAGTGGTACAAGCAATGATCAGTAATACCCACATCATGTCTACTTAATAAACAACAATCGGTAAACAGAATGAACATTGTAACAGTAGTGTGGTACGAGCAATGATCAGTAATACCCACATCATGTCTACTTAATAAACAACAATCGGTAAACAGAATGAACATTGTAACAGTAGTGTGGTACGAGCAATGATCAGTAATACCCACAACATGTCTACTTAATAAACAACAATCGGTAAACATAATGAACATTGTAACAGTAGTGTGGTACGAGCAATGATCAGTAATACCCACAACATGTCTACTTAATAAACAACAATGGTAAACAGAATGAACATTGTAACAGTAATGTGGTACGAGCAATGATCAGTAATACCCACAACATGTCTACTTAATAAACAACAATCGGTAAACATAATGAACATTGTAACAGTAGTGTGGTACGAGCAATAATCAGTAATACCCACAACATGTCTACTTAATAAACAACAATGGTAAACAGAATGAACATTGTAACAGTAGTGTGGTACGAGCAATGATCAGTAATACCCACAACATGTCTACTTAATAAACAACAATCGGTAAACAGAATGAACATTGTAACAGTAGTGTGGTACGAGCAATGATCAGTAATACCCACAACATGTCTGCTTGATAAACAACAATGGTAAACATAATGAACATTGTAACAGTAGTGTGGTACGAGCAATGATCAGTAATACCCACAACATTTCTGCTTGATAAACAACAATCGGTAAACATAATGAACATTGTAACAGTAGTGTGGTACGAGCAATGATCAGCAATACCCACAACATGTCTACTTAATAAACAACAATCGGTAAACAGAATGAACATTGTAACAGTAGAGTGGTACGAGCAATGATCAGTAATACCCACATCATGTCTACTTAATAAACAACAATCGGTAAACAGAATGAACATTGTAACAGTAGTGTGGTACGAGCAATGATCAGCAATACCCACAACATGTCTACTTAATAAACAACAATCGGTAAACAGAATGAACATTGTAACAGTAGTGTGGTACGAGCAATGATCAGTAATACCCACATCATGTCTACTTAATAAACAACAATCGGTAAACAGAATGAACATTGTAACAGTAGTGTGGTACGAGCAATGATCAGTAATACCCACATCATGTCTACTTAATAAATAACAATCGGTAAACAGAATGATCATTGTAACAGTAGTGTGGTACGAGCAATGATCAGCAATACCCACAACATGTCTACTTAATAAACAACAATGGTAAACAGAATGAACATTGTAACAGTAGAGTGGTACGAGCAATGATCAGTAATACCCACAACATGTCTACTTGATAAACACCAATGGTAAACAGAATGAACATTGTAACGGTAGAGTGGTACGAGCAATGATCAGTAATATCCACAACATGTCTACTTAATAAACAACAATGGTAAACATAATGAACATTGTAACAGTAGTGTGGTACGAGCAATGATCAGTAATACCCACATCATGTCTACTTAATAAACAACAATGGTAAACAGATTGAACATTGTAACAGTAGAGTGGTACGAGCAATGATCAGTAATACCCACATCATGTCTACTTAATAAACGACAATCGGTAAACAGAATGAACATTGTAACAGTAGTGTGGTACGAGCAATGATCAGTAATACCCACAACATGTCTACTTAATAAACAACAATGGTAAACAGAATGAACATTGTAACAGTAGTGTGGTACGAGCAATGATCAGTAATACCCACAACATGTCTACTTAATAAACAACAATGGTAAACATAATGAACATTGTAACAGTAGTGTGGTACGAGCAATGATCAGTAATACCCACAACATGTCTGCTTAATAAACAACAATCGGTAAACATAATGAACATTGTAACAGTAGTGTGGTACGAGCAATGATCAGTAATATCCACAACATGTCTGCTTAATAAACAACAATCGGTAAACATAATGAACATTGTAACAGTAGTGTGGTACGAGCAATGATCAGTAATACCCACATCATGTCTACTTAATAAACAACAATCGGTAAACAGAATGAACATTGTAACAGTAGTGTGGTACGAGCAATGATCAGCAATACCCACAACATGTCTACTTAATAAACCACAATCGGTAAACAGAATGAACATTGTAACAGTAGAGTGGTACGAGCAATGATCAGTAATACCCACAACATGTCTACTTAATAAACCACAATCGGTAAACAGAATGAACATTGTAACAGTAGTGTGGTACGAGCAATGATCAGTAATACCCACAACATGTCTGCTTAATAAACAACAATCGGTAAACATAATGAACATTGTAACAGTAGTGTGGTACGAGCAATAATCAGTAACATCCACAACATGTCTACTTAATAAACAACAATCGGTAAACATAATGAACATTGTAACAGTAGTGTGGTACGAGCAATGATCAGTAATACCCACATGTCTACTTAATAAACAACAATCGGTAAACATAATGAACATTGTAACAGTAGTGTGGTACGAGCAATGATCAGCAATACCCACAACATGTCTACGTAATAAACAACAATGGTAAACAGAATGAACATTGTAACAGTAGAGTGGTACGAGCAATGATCAGTAATACCCACATCATGTCTACTTAATAAACAACAATCGGTAAACAGAATGAACATTGTAACAGTAGTGTGGTACGAGCAATGATCAGTAATACCCACATCATGTCTACTTAATAAACAACAATCGGTAAACAGAATGAACATTGTAACAGTAGTGTGGTACGAGCAATGATCAGTAATACCCACAACATGTCTACTTAATAAACATCAATGGTAAACAGAATGAACATTGTAACAGTAGAGTGGTACGAGCAATGATCAGTAATATCCACAACATGTCTACTTAATAAACAACAATGGTAAACAGAATGAACATTGTAACAGTAGTGTGGTACGAGCAATGATCAGTAATACCCACATCATGTCTACTTAATAAACAACAATGGTAAACAGATTGAACATTGTAACAGTAGAGTGGTACGAGCAATGATCAGTAATACCCACATCATGTCTACTTAATAAACGACAATCGGTAAACAGAATGAACATTGTAACAGTAGTGTGGTACGAGCAATGATCAGCAATACCCACAACATGTCTACTTAATAAACAACAATGGTAAACAGAATGAACATTGTAACAGTAGTGTGGTACGAGCAATGATCAGTAATACCCACAACATGTCTACTTAATAAACAACAATGGTAAACATAATGAACATTGTAACAGTAGTGTGGTACGAGCAATGATCAGTAATACCCACATCATGTCTACTTAATAAACAACAATCGGTAAACAGAATGAACATTGTAACAGTAGTGTGGTACGAGCAATGATCAGCAATACCCACAACATGTCTACTTAATAAACAACAATGGTAAACAGAATGAACATTGTAACAGTAGAGTGGTACGAGCAATGATCAGCAATACCCACACCATTGTACTTAATAAACACCAATGGTAAACAGAATGAACATTGTAACAGTAGTGTGGTACGAGCAATGATCAGCAATACCCACATCATGTCTACTTAATAAACACCAATGGTAAACAGAATGAACATTGTAACAGTAGTGTGGTACGAGCAATGATCAGTAATACCCACAACATGTCTACTTAATAAACAACAATCGGTAAACAGAATGAACATTGTAACAGTAGTGTGGTACGAGCAATGATCAGCAATACCCACAACATGTCTACTTAATAAACACCAATGGTAAACAGAATGAACATTGTAACAGTAGTGTGGTACGAGCAATGATCAGTAATACCCACAACATGTCTACTTAATAAACAACAATCGGTAAACATAATGAACATTGTAACAGTAGTGTGGTACGAGCAATGATCAGCAATACCCACAACATGTCTACTTAATAAACAACAATGGTAAACAGAATGAACATTGTAACAGTAGAGTGGTACAAGCAATGATCAGTAATACCCACATCATGTCTACTTAATAAACAACAATCGGTAAACAGAATGAACATTGTAACAGTAGTGTGGTACGAGCAATGATCAGTAATACCCACATCATGTCTACTTAATAAACAACAATCGGTAAACAGAATGAACATTGTAACAGTAGTGTGGTACGAGCAATGATCAGTAATACCCACAACATGTCTACTTAATAAACAACAATCGGTAAACATAATGAACATTGTAACAGTAGTGTGGTACGAGCAATGATCAGTAATACCCACAACATGTCTACTTAATAAATAACAATGGTAAACAGAATGAACATTGTAACAGTAATGTGGTACGAGCAATGATCAGTAATACCCACAACATGTCTACTTAATAAACAACAATCGGTAAACATAATGAACATTGTAACAGTAGTGTGGTACGAGCAATAATCAGTAATACCCACAACATGTCTACTTAATAAACAACAATGGTAAACAGAATGAACATTGTAACAGTAGTGTGGTACGAGCAATGATCAGTAATACCCACAACATGTCTACTTAATAAACAACAATCGGTAAACAGAATGAACATTGTAACAGTAGTGTGGTACGAGCAATGATTAGTAATACCCACAACATGTCTGCTTGATAAACAACAATGGTAAACATAATGAACATTGTAACAGTAGTGTGGTACGAGCAATGATCAGTAATACCCACAACATTTCTGCTTGATAAACAACAATCGGTAAACATAATGAACATTGTAACAGTAGTGTGGTACGAGCAATGATCAGCAATACCCACAACATGTCTACTTAATAAACAACAATCGGTAAACAGAATGAACATTGTAACAGTAGAGTGGTACGAGCAATGATCAGTAATACCCACATCATGTCTACTTAATAAACAACAATCGGTAAACAGAATGAACATTGTAACAGTAGTGTGGTACGAGCAATGATCAGCAATACCCACAACATGTCTACTTAATAAACAACAATCGGTAAACAGAATGAACATTGTAACAGTAGTGTGGTACGAGCAATGATCAGTAATACCCACATCATGTCTACTTAATAAACAACAATCGGTAAACAGAATGAACATTGTAACAGTAGTGTGGTACGAGCAATGATCAGTAATACCCACATCATGTCTACTTAATAAATAACAATCGGTAAACAGAATGATCATTGTAACAGTAGTGTGGTACGAGCAATGATCAGCAATACCCACAACATGTCTACTTAATAAACAACAATGGTAAACAGAATGAACATTGTAACAGTAGAGTGGTACGAGCAATGATCAGTAATACCCACAACATGTCTACTTGATAAACACCAATGGTAAACAGAATGAACATTGTAACGGTAGAGTGGTACGAGCAATGATCAGTAATATCCACAACATGTCTACTTAATAAACAACAATGGTAAACATAATGAACATTGTAACAGTAGTGTGGTACGAGCAATGATCAGTAATACCCACATCATGTCTACTTAATAAACAACAATGGTAAACAGATTGAACATTGTAACAGTAGAGTGGTACGAGCAATGATCAGTAATACCCACATCATGTCTACTTAATAAACGACAATCGGTAAACAGAATGAACATTGTAACAGTAGTGTGGTACGAGCAATGATCAGTAATACCCACAACATGTCTACTTAATAAACAACAATGGTAAACAGAATGAACATTGTAACAGTAGTGTGGTACGAGCAATGATCAGTAATACCCACAACATGTCTACTTAATAAACAACAATGGTAAACATAATGAACATTGTAACAGTAGTGTGGTACGAGCAATGATCAGTAATACCCACAACATGTCTGCTTAATAAACAACAATCGGTAAACATAATGAACATTGTAACAGTAGTGTGGTACGAGCAATGATCAGTAATATCCACAACATGTCTGCTTAATAAACAACAATCGGTAAACATAATGAACATTGTAACAGTAGTGTGGTACGAGCAATGATCAGTAATACCCACATCATGTCTACTTAATAAACAACAATCGGTAAACAGAATGAACATTGTAACAGTAGTGTGGTACGAGCAATGATCAGCAATACCCACAACATGTCTACTTAATAAACCACAATCGGTAAACAGAATGAACATTGTAACAGTAGAGTGGTACGAGCAATGATCAGTAATACCCACAACATGTCTACTTAATAAACCACAATCGGTAAACAGAATGAACATTGTAACAGTAGTGTGGTACGAGCAATGATCAGTAATACCCACAACATGTCTGCTTAATAAACAACAATCGGTAAACATAATGAACATTGTAACAGTAGTGTGGTACGAGCAATAATCAGTAACATCCACAACATGTCTACTTAATAAACAACAATCGGTAAACATAATGAACATTGTAACAGTAGTGTGGTACGAGCAATGATCAGTAATACCCACATGTCTACTTAATAAACAACAATCGGTAAACATAATGAACATTGTAACAGTAGTGTGGTACGAGCAATGATCAGCAATACCCACAACATGTCTACGTAATAAACAACAATGGTAAACAGAATGAACATTGTAACAGTAGAGTGGTACGAGCAATGATCAGTAATACCCACATCATGTCTACTTAATAAACAACAATCGGTAAACAGAATGAACATTGTAACAGTAGTGTGGTACGAGCAATGATCAGTAATACCCACATCATGTCTACTTAATAAACAACAATCGGTAAACAGAATGAACATTGTAACAGTAGTGTGGTACGAGCAATGATCAGTAATACCCACAACATGTCTACTTAATAAACATCAATGGTAAACAGAATGAACATTGTAACAGTAGAGTGGTACGAGCAATGATCAGTAATATCCACAACATGTCTACTTAATAAACAACAATGGTAAACAGAATGAACATTGTAACAGTAGTGTGGTACGAGCAATGATCAGTAATACCCACATCATGTCTACTTAATAAACAACAATGGTAAACAGATTGAACATTGTAACAGTAGAGTGGTACGAGCAATGATCAGTAATACCCACATCATGTCTACTTAATAAACGACAATCGGTAAACATAATGAACATTGTAACAGTAGTGTGGTACGAGCAATGATCAGTAATACCCACATCATGTCTACTTAATAAACAACAATCGGTAAACAGAATGAACATTGTAACAGTAGTGTGGTACGAGCAATGATCAGCAATACCCACAACATGTCTACTTAATAAACCACAATCGGTAAACAGAATGAACATTGTAACAGTAGAGTGGTACGAGCAATGATCAGTAATACCCACAACATGTCTACTTAATAAACCACAATCGGTAAACAGAATGAACATTGTAACAGTAGTGTGGTACGAGCAATGATCAGTAATACCCACAACATGTCTGCTTAATAAACAACAATCGGTAAACATAATGAACATTGTAACAGTAGTGTGGTACGAGCAATAATCAGTAACATCCACAACATGTCTACTTAATAAACAACAATCGGTAAACATAATGAACATTGTAACAGTAGTGTGGTACGAGCAATGATCAGTAATACCCACATGTCTACTTAATAAACAACAATCGGTAAACATAATGAACATTGTAACAGTAGTGTGGTACGAGCAATGATCAGCAATACCCACAACATGTCTACGTAATAAACAACAATGGTAAACAGAATGAACATTGTAACAGTAGAGTGGTACGAGCAATGATCAGTAATACCCACATCATGTCTACTTAATAAACAACAATCGGTAAACAGAATGAACATTGTAACAGTAGTGTGGTACGAGCAATGATCAGTAATACCCACATCATGTCTACTTAATAAACAACAATCGGTAAACAGAATGAACATTGTAACAGTAGTGTGGTACGAGCAATGATCAGTAATACCCACAACATGTCTACTTAATAAACATCAATGGTAAACAGAATGAACATTGTAACAGTAGAGTGGTACGAGCAATGATCAGTAATATCCACAACATGTCTACTTAATAAACAACAATGGTAAACAGAATGAACATTGTAACAGTAGTGTGGTACGAGCAATGATCAGTAATACCCACATCATGTCTACTTAATAAACAACAATGGTAAACAGATTGAACATTGTAACAGTAGAGTGGTACGAGCAATGATCAGTAATACCCACATCATGTCTACTTAATAAACGACAATCGGTAAACAGAATGAACATTGTAACAGTAGTGTGGTACGAGCAATGATCAGCAATACCCACAACATGTCTACTTAATAAACAACAATGGTAAACAGAATGAACATTGTAACAGTAGTGTGGTACGAGCAATGATCAGTAATACCCACAACATGTCTACTTAATAAACAACAATGGTAAACATAATGAACATTGTAACAGTAGTGTGGTACGAGCAATGATCAGTAATACCCACATCATGTCTACTTAATAAACAACAATCGGTAAACAGAATGAACATTGTAACAGTAGTGTGGTACGAGCAATGATCAGCAATACCCACAACATGTCTACTTAATAAACAACAATGGTAAACAGAATGAACATTGTAACAGTAGAGTGGTACGAGCAATGATCAGCAATACCCACACCATTGTACTTAATAAACACCAATGGTAAACAGAATGAACATTGTAACAGTAGTGTGGTACGAGCAATGATCAGCAATACCCACATCATGTCTACTTAATAAACACCAATGGTAAACAGAATGAACATTGTAACAGTAGTGTGGTACGAGCAATGATCAGTAATACCCACAACATGTCTACTTAATAAACAACAATCGGTAAACAGAATGAACATTGTAACAGTAGTGTGGTACGAGCAATGATCAGCAATACCCACAACATGTCTACTTAATAAACACCAATGGTAAACAGAATGAACATTGTAACAGTAGTGTGGTACGAGCAATGATCAGTAATACCCACAACATGTCTACTTAATAAACAACAATCGGTAAACATAATGAACATTGTAACAGTAGTGTGGTACGAGCAATGATCAGCAATACCCACAACATGTCTACTTAATAAACAACAATGGTAAACAGAATGAACATTGTAACAGTAGAGTGGTACAAGCAATGATCAGTAATACCCACATCATGTCTACTTAATAAACAACAATCGGTAAACAGAATGAACATTGTAACAGTAGTGTGGTACGAGCAATGATCAGTAATACCCACATCATGTCTACTTAATAAACAACAATCGGTAAACAGAATGAACATTGTAACAGTAGTGTGGTACGAGCAATGATCAGTAATACCCACAACATGTCTACTTAATAAACAACAATCGGTAAACATAATGAACATTGTAACAGTAGTGTGGTACGAGCAATGATCAGTAATACCCACAACATGTCTACTTAATAAATAACAATGGTAAACAGAATGAACATTGTAACAGTAATGTGGTACGAGCAATGATCAGTAATACCCACAACATGTCTACTTAATAAACAACAATCGGTAAACATAATGAACATTGTAACAGTAGTGTGGTACGAGCAATAATCAGTAATACCCACAACATGTCTACTTAATAAACAACAATGGTAAACAGAATGAACATTGTAACAGTAGTGTGGTACGAGCAATGATCAGTAATACCCACAACATGTCTACTTAATAAACAACAATCGGTAAACAGAATGAACATTGTAACAGTAGTGTGGTACGAGCAATGATCAGTAATACCCACAACATGTCTGCTTGATAAACAACAATGGTAAACATAATGAACATTGTAACAGTAGTGTGGTACGAGCAATGATCAGTAATACCCACAACATTTCTGCTTGATAAACAACAATCGGTAAACATAATGAACATTGTAACAGTAGTGTGGTACGAGCAATGATCAGCAATACCCACAACATGTCTACTTAATAAACAACAATCGGTAAACAGAATGAACATTGTAACAGTAGAGTGGTACGAGCAATGATCAGTAATACCCACATCATGTCTACTTAATAAACAACAATCGGTAAACAGAATGAACATTGTAACAGTAGTGTGGTACGAGCAATGATCAGCAATACCCACAACATGTCTACTTAATAAACAACAATCGGTAAACAGAATGAACATTGTAACAGTAGTGTGGTACGAGCAATGATCAGTAATACCCACATCATGTCTACTTAATAAACAACAATCGGTAAACAGAATGAACATTGTAACAGTAGTGTGGTACGAGCAATGATCAGTAATACCCACATCATGTCTACTTAATAAATAACAATCGGTAAACAGAATGATCATTGTAACAGTAGTGTGGTACGAGCAATGATCAGCAATACCCACAACATGTCTACTTAATAAACAACAATGGTAAACAGAATGAACATTGTAACAGTAGAGTGGTACGAGCAATGATCAGTAATACCCACAACATGTCTACTTGATAAACACCAATGGTAAACAGAATGAACATTGTAACGGTAGAGTGGTACGAGCAATGATCAGTAATATCCACAACATGTCTACTTAATAAACAACAATGGTAAACATAATGAACATTGTAACAGTAGTGTGGTACGAGCAATGATCAGTAATACCCACATCATGTCTACTTAATAAACAACAATGGTAAACAGATTGAACATTGTAACAGTAGAGTGGTACGAGCAATGATCAGTAATACCCACATCATGTCTACTTAATAAACGACAATCGGTAAACAGAATGAACATTGTAACAGTAGTGTGGTACGAGCAATGATCAGTAATACCCACAACATGTCTACTTAATAAACAACAATGGTAAACAGAATGAACATTGTAACAGTAGTGTGGTACGAGCAATGATCAGTAATACCCACAACATGTCTACTTAATAAACAACAATGGTAAACATAATGAACATTGTAACAGTAGTGTGGTACGAGCAATGATCAGTAATACCCACAACATGTCTGCTTAATAAACAACAATCGGTAAACATAATGAACATTGTAACAGTAGTGTGGTACGAGCAATGATCAGTAATATCCACAACATGTCTGCTTAATAAACAACAATCGGTAAACATAATGAACATTGTAACAGTAGTGTGGTACGAGCAATGATCAGTAATACCCACATCATGTCTACTTAATAAACAACAATCGGTAAACAGAATGAACATTGTAACAGTAGTGTGGTACGAGCAATGATCAGCAATACCCACAACATGTCTACTTAATAAACCACAATCGGTAAACAGAATGAACATTGTAACAGTAGAGTGGTACGAGCAATGATCAGTAATACCCACAACATGTCTACTTAATAAACCACAATCGGTAAACAGAATGAACATTGTAACAGTAGTGTGGTACGAGCAATGATCAGTAATACCCACAACATGTCTGCTTAATAAACAACAATCGGTAAACATAATGAACATTGTAACAGTAGTGTGGTACGAGCAATAATCAGTAACATCCACAACATGTCTACTTAATAAACAACAATCGGTAAACATAATGAACATTGTAACAGTAGTGTGGTACGAGCAATGATCAGTAATACCCACATGTCTACTTAATAAACAACAATCGGTAAACATAATGAACATTGTAACAGTAGTGTGGTACGAGCAATGATCAGTAATACCCACATGTCTACTTAATAAACAACAATCGGTAAACATAATGAACATTGTAACAGTAGTGTGGTACGAGCAATGATCAGCAATACCCACAACATGTCTACGTAATAAACAACAATGGTAAACAGAATGAACATTGTAACAGTAGAGTGGTACGAGCAATGATCAGTAATACCCACATCATGTCTACTTAATAAACAACAATCGGTAAACAGAATGAACATTGTAACAGTAGTGTGGTACGAGCAATGATCAGTAATACCCACATCATGTCTACTTAATAAACAACAATCGGTAAACAGAATGAACATTGTAACAGTAGTGTGGTACGAGCAATGATCAGTAATACCCACAACATGTCTACTTAATAAACATCAATGGTAAACAGAATGAACATTGTAACAGTAGAGTGGTACGAGCAATGATCAGTAATATCCACAACATGTCTACTTAATAAACAACAATGGTAAACAGAATGAACATTGTAACAGTAGTGTGGTACGAGCAATGATCAGTAATACCCACATCATGTCTACTTAATAAACAACAATGGTAAACAGATTGAACATTGTAACAGTAGAGTGGTACGAGCAATGATCAGTAATACCCACATCATGTCTACTTAATAAACGACAATCGGTAAACAGAATGAACATTGTAACAGTAGTGTGGTACGAGCAATGATCAGCAATACCCACAACATGTCTACTTAATAAACAACAATGGTAAACAGAATGAACATTGTAACAGTAGTGTGGTACGAGCAATGATCAGTAATACCCACAACATGTCTACTTAATAAACAACAATGGTAAACATAATGAACATTGTAACAGTAGTGTGGTACGAGCAATGATCAGTAATACCCACATCATGTCTACTTAATAAACAACAATCGGTAAACAGAATGAACATTGTAACAGTAGTGTGGTACGAGCAATGATCAGCAATACCCACAACATGTCTACTTAATAAACAACAATGGTAAACAGAATGAACATTGTAACAGTAGAGTGGTACAAGCAATGATCAGTAATACCCACATCATGTCTACTTAATAAACAACAATCGGTAAACAGAATGAACATTGTAACAGTAGTGTGGTACGAGCAAAGATCAGTAATACCCACATCATGTCTACTTAATAAACAACAATCGGTAAACAGAATGAACATTGTAACAGTAGTGTGGTACGAGCAATGATCAGCAATACCCACAACATGTCTACTTAATAAACAACAATGGTAAACATAATGAACATTGTAACAGTAGAGTGGTACGAGCAATGATCAGTAATACCCACAACATGTCTACTTAATAAACACCAATGGTAAACAGAATGAACATTGTAACAGTAGAGTGGTATGAGCAATGATCAGTAATATCCACAACATGTCTACTTAATAAACAACAATGGTAAACAGAATGAACACTGTAACAGTAGTGTGGTACGAGCAAGAATCAGTAATACCCACATCATGTCTACTTAATAAACAACAATGGTAAACAGATTGAACATTGTAACAGTAGAGTGGTACGAGCAATGATCAGTAATACCCACATCATGTCTACTTAATAAACGACAATCGGTAAACAGAATGAACATTGTAACAGTAGTGTGGTACGAGCAATGATCAGTAATACCCACAACATGTCTACTTAATAAACAACAATGGTAAACAGAATGAACATTGTAACAGTAGTGTGGTACGAGCAATGATCAGTAATACCCACAACATGTCTACTTAATAAACAACAATGGTAAACAGAATGAACATTGTAACAGTAGTGTGGTACGAGCAATGATCAGTAATACCCACAACATGTCTGCTTAATAAACAACAATCGGTAAACATAATGAACATTGTAACAGTAGTGTGGTACGAGCAATGATCAGTAATATCCACAACATGTCTGCTTAATAAACAACAATCGGTAAACATAATGAACATTGTAACAGTAGTGTGGTACGAGCAATGATCAGTAATACCCACATCATGTCTACTTAATAAACCACAATCGGTAAACAGAATGAACATTGTAACAGTAGTGTGGTACGAGCAATGATCAGCAATACCCACAACATGTCTACTTAATAAACCACAATCGGTAAACAGAATGAACATTGTAACAGTAGTGTGGTACGAGCAATGATCAGTAATACCCACAACATGTCTACTTAATAAACCACAATCGGTAAACAGAATGAACATTGTAACAGTAGTGTGGTACGAGCAATGATCAGTAATACCCACAACATGTCTGCTTAATAAACAACAATCGGTAAACATAATCAACATTGTAACAGTAGTGTGGTACGAGCAATGATCAGTAACATCCAAAACATGTCTACTTAATAAACAACAATGGTAAACAGAATGAACATTGTAACAGTAGTGTGGTACGAGCAATGATCAGCAATACCCACAACATGTCTACTTAATAAACAACAATCGGTAAACAAAATGAACATTGTAACAGTAGTGTGGTACGAGCAATGATCAGCAATACCCACAACATGTCTACTTAATAAACAACAATGGTAAACAGAATGAACATTGTAACAGTAGTGTGGTACGAGCAATGATCAGCAATACCCACAACATGTCTACTTAATAAACAACGATCGGTAAACATAATGTACATTGTAACAGTAGTGTGGTACGAGCAATGATCAGTAATACCCACAACATGTCTACTTAATAAACAACAATGGTAAACAGAATGAACATTGTAACAGTAGTGTGGTACGAGCAATGATCAGTAATACCCACAACATGTCTACTTAATAAACAACAATCGGTAAACAAAATGAACATTGTAACAGTAGTGTGGTACGAGCAATGATCAGCAATACCCACAACATGTCTACTTAATAAACAACAATGGTAAACAGAATGAACATTGTAACAGTAGTGTGGTACGAGCAATGATCAGCAATACCCACAACATGTCTACTTAATAAACAACAATGGTAAACAGAATGAACATTGTAACAGTAGTGTGGTACGAGCAATGATCAGCAATACCCACATCATGTCTACTTAATAAACAACAATCGGTTAACAGAATGAACATTGTAACAGTAGTGTGGTACGAGCAATGATCAGTAATACCCACATCATGTCTACTTAATAAACAACAATCGGTAAACAGAATGAACATTGTAACAGTAGTGTGGTACGAGCAATGATCAGTAATACCCACAACATGTCTACTTAATAAACAACAATGGTAAACAGAATGAACATTGTAACAGTAGTGTGGTACGAGCAATGATCAGTAATACCCACAACATGTCTACTTAATAAACCACAATCGGTAAACAGAATGAACATTGTAACAGTAGTGTGGTACGAGCAATGATCAGTAATACCCACAACATGTCTGCTTAATAAACAACAATCGGTAAACAGAATGAACATTGTAACAGTAGAGTGGTACGAGCAATGATCAGTAATACCCACATCATGTCTACTTAATAAACAACAATCGGTAAACAGAATGAACATTGTAACAGTAGTGTGGTACGAGCAATGATCAGCAATACCCACAACATGTCTACTTAATAAACAACAATCGGTAAACAGAATGAACATTGTAACAGTAGAGTGGTACGAGCAATGATCAGTAATACCCACATCATGTCTACTTAATAAACAACAATCGGTAAACAGAATGAACATTGTAACAGTAGTGTGGTACGAGCAATGATCAGCAATACCCACAACATGTCTACTTAATAAACAACAATCGGTAAACAGAATGAACATTGTAACAGTAGTGTGGTACGAGCAATGATCAGTAATACCCACATCATGTCTACTTAATAAACAACAATCGGTAAACAGAATGAACATTGTAACAGTAGTGTGGTACGAGCAATGATCAGTAATACCCACATCATGTCTACTTAATAAATAACAATCGGTAAACAGAATGATCATTGTAACAGTAGTGTGGTACGAGCAATGATCAGTAATACCCACAACATGTCTACTTAATAAACACCAATGGTAAACAGAATGAATATTGTAACAGTAGAGTGGTACGAGCAATGATCAGTAATATCCACAACATGTCTACTTAATAAACAACAATGGTAAACAGAATGAACATTGTAACAGTAGTGTGGTACGAGCAATGATCAGTAATACCCACATCATGTCTACTTAATAAACAACAATGGTAAACAGATTGAACATTGTAACAGTAGAGTGGTACGAGCAATGATCAGTAATACCCACATCATGTCTACTTAATAAACGACAATCGGTAAACAGAATGAACATTGTAACAGTAGTGTGGTACGAGCAATGATCAGTAAAACCCACAACATGTCTACTTAATAAACAACAATGGTAAACATAATGAACATTGTAACAGTAGTGTGGTACGAGCAATGATCAGTAATACCCACAACATGTCTACTTAATAAACAACAATCGGTAAACATAATGAACATTGTAACAGTAGTGTGGTACAAGCAATGATCAGTAATACCCACAACATGTCTACTTAATAAACAACAATGGTAAACAGAATGAACATTGTGACAGTAGTGTGGTACGAGCAATGATCAGTAATATCCACAACATGTCTGCTTAATAAACAACAATCGGTAAACATAATGAACATTGTAACAGTAGTGTGGTACGAGCAATGATCAGTAATATCCACAACATGTCTGCTTAATAAACAACAATCGGTAAACATAATGAACATTGTAACAGTAGTGTGGTACGAGCAATGATCAGTAATACCCACATCATGTCTACTTAATAAACAACAATCGGTAAACAGAATGAACATTGTAACAGTAGTGTGGTACGAGCAATGATCAGCAATACCCACAACATGTCTACTTAAAAAACAACAATCGGTAAACATAATGAACATTGTAACAGTAGTGTGGTACGAGCAATGATCAGTAATACCCACAACATGTCTACTTAATAAACAAAAATCGGTAAACATAATGAACATTGTAACAGTAGTGTGGTACGAGCAATGATCAGCAATACCCACAACATGTCTACTTAATAAACACCAATGGTAAACAGAATGAACATTGTAACAGTAGAGTGGTACGAGCAATGATCAGTAATATCCACAACATGTCTACTTAATAAACAACAATGGTAAACAGAATGAACATTGTAACAGTAGTGTGGTACGAGCAATGATCAGTAATACCCACATCATGTCTACTTAATAAACAACAATGGTAAACAGATTGAACATTGTAACAGTAGAGTGGTACGAGCAATGATCAGTAATACCCACATCATGTCTACTTAATAAACGACAATCGGTAAACAGAATGAACATTGTAACAGTAGTGTGGTACGAGCAATGATCAGTAAAACCCACAACATGTCTACTTAATAAACAACAATGGTAAACAGAATAAACATTGTAACAGTAGTGTGGTACGAGCAATGATCAGTAATACCCACAACATGTCTACTTAATAAACAACAATGGTAAACATAATGAACATTGTAACAGTAGTGTGGTACGAGCAATGATCAGTAATACCCACAACATGTCTACTTAATAAACAACAATCGGTAAACATAATGAACATTGTAACAGTAGTGTGGTACAAGCAATGATCAGTAATACCCACAACATGTCTACTTAATAAACAACAATGGTAAACAGAATGAACATTGTGACAGTAGTGTGGTACGAGCAATGATCAGTAATACCCACAACATGTCTGCTTAATAAACAACAATCGGTAAACATAATGAACATTGTAACAGTAGTGTGGTACGAGCAATGATCAGTAATATCCACAACATGTCTGGTTAATAAACAACAATCGGTAAACATAATGAACATTGTAACAGTAGTGTGGTACGAGCAATGATCAGTAATACCCACATCATGTCTACTTAATAAACAACAATCGGTAAACAGAATGAACATTGTAACAGTAGTGTGGTACGAGCAATGATCAGCAATACCCACAACATGTCTACTTAATAAACAACAATCGGTAAACATAATGAACATTGTAACAGTAGTGTGGTACGAGCAATGATCAGTAATACCCACAACATGTCTACTTAATAAACAAAAATCGGTAAACATAATGAACATTGTAACAGTAGTGTGGTACGAGCAATGATCAGCAATACCCACAACATGTCTACTTAATAAACAACAATGGTAAACAGAATGAACATTGTAACAGTAGAGTGGTACGAGCAATGATCAGTAATACCCACATCATGTCTACTTAATAAACAACAATGGTAAACATAATGAACATTGTAACAGTAGTGTGGTACGAGCAATGATCAGTAATACCCACAACATGTCTGCTTAATAAACAACAATGGTAAACAGAATGAACATTGTAACAGTAGTGTGGTACGAGCAATGATCAGCAATACCCACAACAGGTCTACTTAATAAACAACAATGGTAAACAGAATGAACATTGTAACAGTAGAGTGGTACAAGCAATGATCAGTAATACCCACAACATGTCTACTTAATAAACAACAATGGTAAACAGAATGAACATTGTAACAGTAGTGTGGTACGAGCAATGATCAGTAATACCCACAACATGTCTACGTAATAAACAACAATGGTAAACAGAATGAACATTGTAACAGTAGAGTGGTACGAGCAATGATCAGTAATACCCACATCATGTCTACTTAATAAACAACAATCGGTAAACAGAATGAACATTGTAACAGTAGTGTGGTACGAGCAATGATCAGTAATACCCACATCATGTCTACTTAATAAACAACAATCGGTAAACAGAATGAACATTGTAACAGTAGTGTGGTACGAGCAATGATCAGCAATACCCACAACATGTCTACTTAATAAACCACAATCGGTAAACAGAATGAACATTGTAACAGTAGTGTGGTACGAGCAATGATCAGTAATACCCACAACATGTCTACTTAATAAACCACAATCGGTAAACAGAATGAACATTGTAACAGTAGTGTGGTACGAGCAATGATCAGTAATACCCACAACATGTCTGCTTAATAAACAACAATCGGTAAACATAATGAACATTGTAACAGTAGTGTGGTACGAGCAATAATCAGTAACATCCACAACATGTCTACTTAATAAACAACAATCGGTAAACATAATGAACATTGTAACAGTAGTGTGGTACGAGCAATGATCAGTAATACCCACATGTCTACTTAATAAACACCAATGGTAAACAGAATGAACATTGTAACAGTAGAGTGGTATGAGCAATGATCAGTAATATCCACAACATGTCTACTTAATAAACAACAATCGGTAAACAGAATGAACATTGTAACAGTAGTGTGGTACGAGCAATGATCAGTAATACCCACATCATGTCTACTTAATAAACAACAATCGGTAAACAGAATGAACATTGTAACAGTAGTGTGGTACGAGCAATGATCAGCAATACCCATAACATGTCTACTTAATAAACAACAATGGTAAACAGAATGAACATTGTAACAGTAGAGTGGTACGAGCAATGATCAGTAATACCCACAACATGTCTACTTAATAAACACGAATGGTAAACAGAATGAACATTGTAACAGTAGAGTGGTATGAGCAATGATCAGTAATATCCACAACATGTCTACTTAATAAACAACAATGGTAAACAGAATGAACATTGTAACAGTAGTGTGGTACGAGCAAGGATCAGTAATACCCACATCATGTCTACTTAATAAACAACAATGGTAAACAGATTGAACATTGTAACAGTAGAGTGGTACGAGCAATGATCAGTAATACCCACATCATGTCTACTTAATAAACGACAATCGGTAAACAGAATGAACATTGTAACAGTAGTGTGGTACGAGCAATGATCAGTAATACCCACAACATGTCTACTTAATAAACAACAATGGTAAACAGAATGAACATTGTAACAGTAGTGTGGTACAAGCAATGATCAGTAATACCCACAACATGTCTACTTAATAAACAACAATGGTAAACAGAATGAACATTGTAACAGTAGTGTGGTACGAGCAATGATCAGTAATACCCACAACATGTCTGCTTAATAAACAACAATCGGTAAACAGAATGAACATTGTAACAGTAGTGTGGTACGAGCAATGATCAGTAATACCCACAACATGTCTGCTTAATAAACAACAATCGGTAAACAGAATGAACATTGTAACAGTAGTGTGGTACGAGCAATGATCAGTAATACCCACAACATGTCTGCTTAATAAACAACAATCGGTAAACACAATGAACATTGTAACAGTAGTGTGGTACGAGCAATGATCAGTAATATCCACAACATGTCTGCTTAATAAACAACAATCGGTAAACATAATGAACATTGTAACAGTAGTGTGGTACGAGCAATGATCAGTAATACCCACATCATGTCTACTTAATAAACCACAATCGGTAAACAGAATGAACATTGTAACAGTAGTGTGGTACGAGCAATGATCAGCAATACCCACAACATGTCTACTTAATAAACCACAATCGGTAAACAGAATGAACATTGTAACAGTAGTGTGGTACGAGCAATGATCAGTAATACCCACAACATGTCTTCTTAATAAACCACAATCGGTAAACAGAATGAACATTGTAACAGTAGTGTGGTACGAGCAATGATCAGTAATACCCACAACATGTCTGCTTAATAAACAACAATCGGTAAACATAATCAACATTGTAACAGTAGTGTGGTACGAGCAATGATCAGTAACATCCAAAACATGTCTACTTAATAAACAACAATGGTAAACAGAATGAACATTGTAACAGTAGTGTGGTACGAGCAATGATCAGCAATACCCACAACATGTCTACTTAATAAACAACAATCGGTAAACAAAATGAACATTGTAACAGTAGTGTGGTACGAGCAATGATCAGCAATACCCACAACATGTCTACTTAATAAACAACAATGGTAAACAGAATGAACATTGTAACAGTAGTGTGGTACGAGCAATGATCAGCAATACCCACAACATGTCTACTTAATAAACAACAATCGGTAAACATAATGTACATTGTAACAGTAGTGTGGTACGAGCAATGATCAGTAATACCCACAACATGTCTACTTAATAAACAACAATGGTAAACAGAATGAACATTGTAACAGTAGTGTGGTACGAGCAATGATCAGTAATACCCACAACATGTCTACTTAATAAACAACAATCGGTAAACAAAATGAACATTGTAACAGTAGTGTGGTACGAGCAATGATCAGTAATACCCACAACATGTCTACTTAATAAACAACAATCGGTAAACATAATGAACATTGTAACAGTACTGTGGTACGAGCAATGATCAGCAATACCCACAACATGTCTGCTTAATAAACAACAATCGGTAAACATAATGAACATTGTAACAGTAGTGTGGTACGAGCAGTGATCAGTAACATCCACAACATGTCTACTTAATAAACAACAATCGGTAAACAGAATGAACATTGTAACAGTAGTGTGGTACGAGCAATGATCAGCAATACCCACAACATGTCTACTTAATAAACAACAATGGTAAACAGAATGAACATTGTAACAGTAGAGTGGTACGAGCAATGATCAGTAATACCCACATCATGTCTACTTAATAAACAACAATGGTAAACAGAATGAACATTGTAACAGTAGTGTGGTACGAGCAATGATCAGTAATACCCACAACATGTCTACTTAATAAACAACAATCGGTAAACATAATGAACATTGTAACAGTAGTGTGGTACGAGCAATGATCAGCAATACCCACAACATGTCTACTTAATAAACAACAATGGTAAACAGAATGAACATTGTAACAGTAGAGTGGTACAAGCAATGATCAGTAATACCCACAACATGTCTACTTAACAATCAACAATCGTTAAACAGAATGAACATTGTAACAGTAGTGTGGTACGAGCAATGATCAGTAATACCCACAACATGTCTACTTAATAAACAACAATCGGTAAACATAATGAACATTGTAACAGTAGTGTGGTACGAGCAATGATCAGTAATACCCACAACATGTCTACTTAATAAACAACAATGGTAAACAGAATGAACATTGTAACAGTAATGTGGTACGAGCAATGATCAGTAATACCCACAACATGTCTACTTAATAAACAACAATCGGTAAACATAATGAACATTGTAACAGTAGTGTGGTACGAGCAATGATCAGTAATACCCACAACATGTCTACTTAATAAACAACAATGGTAAACAGAATGAACATTGTAACAGTAGAGTGGTACGAGCAATGATCAGCAATACCCACAACATGTCTACTTAATAAACAACAATCGGTAAACAGAATGAACATTGTAACAGTAGTGTGGTACGAGCAATGATCAGTAATACCCACAACATGTCTGCTTGATAAACAACAATGGTAAACAGAATGAACATTGTAACAGTAGTGTGGTACGAGCAATGATCAGTAATACCCACAACATGTCTACTTAATAAACAACAATGGTAAACAGAATGAACATTGTAACAGTAGTGTGGTACGAGCAATGATCAGTAATACCCACAACATGTCTACTTAATAAACAACAATCGGTAAACAGAATGAACATTGTAACAGTAGTGTGGTACGAGCAATGATCAGTAATATCCACAACATGTCTACTTAATAAACAACAATGGTAAACAGAATGAACATTGTAACAGTAGTGTGGTACGAGCAATGATCAGTAATACCCACAACATGTCTACTTAATAAACAACAATCGGTAAACAGAATGAACATTGTAACAGTAGAGTGGTACGAGCAATGATCAGTAATACCCACAACATGTCTACTTAATAAACAACAATCGGTAAACATAATGAACATTGTAACAGTAGTGTGGTACGAGCAATGATCAGCAATACCCACAACATGTCTACTTAATAAACAACAATGGTAAACAGAATGAACATTGTAACAGTAGAGTGGTACGAGCAATGATCAGTAATACCCACATCATGTCTACTTAATAAACAACAATCGGTAAACAGAATGAACATTGTAACAATAGTGTGGTACGAGCAATGATCAGTAATACCCACATCATGTCTACTTAATAAACAACAATCGGTAAACATAATGAACATTGTAACAGTAGTGTGGTACGAGCAATGATCAGCAATACCCACAACATGTCTACTTAATAAACAACAATCGGTAAACATAATGAACATTGTAACAGTAGTGTGGTACGAGCAATGATCAGTAATACCCACAACATGTCTACTTAATAAACAACAATCGGTAAACATAATGAACATTGTAACAGTAGTGTGGTACGAGCAATGATCAGTAATACCCACAACATGTCTACTTAATAAACAACAATGGTAAACAGAATGAACATTGTAACAGTAGTGTGGTACGAGCAATGATCAGTAATACCCACAACATGTCTACTTAATAAACAACAATCGGTAAACAGAATGAACATTGTAACAGTAGAGTGGTACGAGCAATGATCAGCAATACCCACAACATGTCTACTTAATAAACACCAATGGTAAACAGAAAGAACATTGTAACAGTAGTGTGGTACGAGCAATGATCAGTAATACCCACAACATGTCTACTTAATAAACAACAACGGTAAACAGAATGAACATTGTAACAGTAGAGTGGTACGAGCAATGATCAGCAATACCCACACCATGTGTACTTAATAAACACCAATGGTAAACAGAATGTACATTGTAACAGTAGTGTGGTACGAGCAATGATCAGCAATACCCACAACATGTCTACTTAATAAACACCAATGGTAAACAGAATGAACATTGTAACAGTAGTGTGGTACGAGCAATGATCAGCAATACCCACAACATGTCTACTTAATAAACAACAATGGTAAACAGAATGAACATTGTAACAGTAGAGTGGTACGAGCAATGATCAGCAATACCCACACCATTGTACTTAATAAACACCAATGGTAAACAGAATGAACATTGTAACAGTAGTGTGGTACGAGCAATGATCAGCAATACCCACAACATGTCTACTTAATAAACACCAATGGTAAACAGAATGAACATTGTAACAGTAGTGTGGTACGAGCAATGATCAGTAATACCCACAACATGTCTACTTAATAAACAACAATCGGTAAACATAATGAACATTGTAACAGTAGTGTGGTACGAGCAATGATCAGCAATACCCACAACATGTCTACTTAATAAACAACAATGGTAAACAGAATGAACATTGTAACAGTAGAGTGGTACAAGCAATGATCAGTAATACCCACATCATGTCTACTTAATAAACAACAATCGGTAAACAGAATGAACATTGTAACAGTAGTGTGGTACGAGCAATGATCAGTAATACCCACATCATGTCTACTTAATAAACAACAATCGGTAAACAGAATGAACATTGTAACAGTAGTGTGGTACGAGCAATGATCAGTAATACCCACAACATGTCTACTTAATAAACAATCGGTAAACATAATGAACATTGTAACAGTAGTGTGGTACGAGCAATGATCAGTAATACCCACAACATGTCTACTTAATAAACAACAATGGTAAACAGAATGAACATTGTAACAGTAATGTGGTACGAGCAATGATCAGTAATACCCACAACATGTCTACTTAATAAACAACAATCGGTAAACATAATGAACATTGTAACAGTAGTGTGGTACGAGCAATAATCAGTAATACCCACAACATGTCTACTTAATAAACAACAATGGTAAACAGAATGAACATTGTAACAGTAGTGTGGTACGAGCAATGATCAGTAATACCCACAACATGTCTACTTAATAAACAACAATCGGTAAACAGAATGAACATTGTAACAGTAGTGTGGTACGAGCAATGATCAGTAATACCCACAACATGTCTGCTTGATAAACAACAATGGTAAACATAATGAACATTGTAACAGTAGTGTGGTACGAGCAATGATCAGTAATACCCACAACATGTCTGCTTGATAAACAACAATCGGTAAACATAATGAACATTGTAACAGTAGTGTGGTACGAGCAATGATCAGCAATACCCACACAAGTCTACTTAATAAACAACAATCGGTAAACAGAATGAACATTGTAACAGTAGAGTGGTACGAGCAATGATCAGTAATACCCACATCATGTCTACTTAATAAACAACAATCGGTAAACAGAATGAACATTGTAACAGTAGTGTGGTACGAGCAATGATCAGCAATACCCACAACATGTCTACTTAATAAACAACAATCGGTAAACAGAATGAACATTGTAACAGTAGTGTGGTACGAGCAATGATCAGTAATACCCACATCATGTCTACTTAATAAACAACAATCGGTAAACAGAATGAACATTGTAACAGTAGTGTGGTACGAGCAATGATCAGTAATACCCACATCATGTCTACTTAATAAATAACAATCGGTAAACAGAATGATCATTGTAACAGTAGTGTGGTACGAGCAATGATCAGCAATACCCACAACATGTCTACTTAATAAACACAAATGGTAAACAGAATGAACATTGTAACAGTAGAGTGGTACGAGCAATGATCAGTAATACCCACAACATGTCTACTTGATAAACACCAATGGTAAACAGAATGAACATTGTAACGGTAGAGTGGTACGAGCAATGATCAGTAATATCCACAACATGTCTACTTAATAAACAACAATGGTAAACATAATGAACATTGTAACAGTAGTGTGGTACGAGCAATGATCAGTAATACCCACATCATGTCTACTTAATAAACAACAATGGTAAACAGATTGAACATTGTAACAGTAGAGTGGTACGAGCAATGATCAGTAATACCCACATCATGTCTACTTAATAAACGACAATCGGTAAACAGAATGAACATTGTAACAGTAGTGTGGTACGAGCAATGATCAGTAATACCCACAACATGTCTACTTAATAAACAACAATGGTAAACAGAATGAACATTGTAACAGTAGTGTGGTACGAGCAATGATCAGTAATACCCACAACATGTCTACTTAATAAACAACAATGGTAAACATAATGAACATTGTAACAGTAGTGTGGTACGAGCAATGATCAGTAATACCCACAACATGTCTGCTTAATAAACAACAATCGGTAAACATAATGAACATTGTAACAGTAGTGTGGTACGAGCAATGATCAGTAATATCCACAACATGTCTGCTTAATAAACAACAATCGGTAAACATAATGAACATTGTAACAGTAGTGTGGTACGAGCAATGATCAGTAATACCCACATCATGTCTACTTAATAAACAACAATCGGTAAACAGAATGAACATTGTAACAGTAGTGTGGTACGAGCAATGATCAGCAATACCCACAACATGTCTTCTTAATAAACAACAATGGTAAACAGATTGAACATTGTAACAGTAGTGTGGTACGAGCAATGATCAGTAATACCCACAACATGTCTGCTTAATAAACAACAATCGGTAAACATAATGAACATTGTAACAGTAGTGTGGTACGAGCAATGATCAGTAATATCCACAACATGTCTGCTTAATAAACAACAATCGGTAAACATAATGAACATTGTAACAGTAGTGTGGTACGAGCAATGATCAGTAATACCCACATCATGTCTACTTAATAAACAACAATCGGTAAACAGAATGAACATTGTAACAGTAGTGTGGTACGAGCAATGATCAGCAATACCCACAACATGTCTACTTAATAAACCACAATCGGTAAACAGAATGAACATTGTAACAGTAGTGTGGTACGAGCAATGATCAGTAATACCCACAACATGTCTACTTAATAAACCACAATCGGTAAACATAATGAACATTGTAACAGTAGTGTGGTACGAGCAATGATCAGTAATACCCACAACATGTCTACTTAATAAACCACAATCGGTAAACAGAATGAACATTGTAACAGTAGTGTGGTACGAGCAATGATCAGTAATACCCACAACATGTCTGCTTAATAAACAACAATCGGTAAACATAATGAACATTGTAACAGTAGTGTGGTACGAGCAATAATCAGTAACATCCACAACATGTCTACTTAATAAACAACAATCGGTAAACATAATGAACATTGTAACAGTAGTGTGGTACGAGCAATGATCAGTAATACCCACATGTCTACTTAATAAACAACAATCGGTAAACATAATGAACATTGTAACAGTAGTGTGGTACGAGCAATGATCAGCAATACCCACAACATGTCTACGTAATAAACAACAATGGTAAACAGAATGAACATTGTAACAGTAGAGTGGTACGAGCAATGATCAGTAATACCCACATCATGTCTACTTAATAAACAACAATCGGTAAACAGAATGAACATTGTAACAGTAGTGTGGTACGAGCAATGATCAGTAATACCCACATCATGTCTACTTAATAAACAACAATCGGTAAACAGAATGAACATTGTAACAGTAGTGTGGTACGAGCAATGATCAGCAATACCCACAACATGTCTACTTAATAAACACCAATGGTAAACAGAATGAACATTGTAACAGTAGAGTGGTACGAGCAATGATCAGTAATATCCACAACATGTTTACTTAATAAACAACAATGGTAAACAGAATGAACATTGTAACAGTAGTGTGGTACGAGCAATGATCAGTATTACCCACATCATGTCTACTTAATAAACAACAATGGTAAACAGATTGAACATTGTGACAGTAGAGTGGTACGAGCAATGATCAGTAATACCCACATCATGTCTACTTAATAAACGACAATCGGTAAACAGAATGAACATTGTAACAGTAGTGTGGTACGAGCAATGATCAGCAATACCCACAACATGTCTACTTAATAAACAACAATGGTAAACAGAATGAACATTGTAACAGTAGTGTGGTACGAGCAATGATCAGTAATACCCACAACATGTCTACTTAATAAACAACAATGGTAAACATAATGAACATTGTAACAGTAGTGTGGTACGAGCAATGATCAGTAATACCCACATCATGTCTACTTAATAAACAACAATCGGTAAACAGAATGAACATTGTAACAGTAGTGTGGTACGAGCAATGATCAGTAATACCCACATCATGTCTACTTAATAAACAACAATCGGTAAACAGAATGAACATTGTAACAGTAGTGTGGTACGAGCAATGATCAGCAATACCCACAACATGTCTTCTTAATAAACAACAATGGTAAACAGAATGAACATTGTAACAGTAGAGTGGTACGAGCAATGATCAGTAATACCCACAACATGTCTACTTAATAAACACCAATGGTAAACAGAATGAACATTGTAACAGTAGAGTGGTATGAGCAATGATCAGTAATATCCACAACATGTCTACTTAATAAACAACAATGGTAAACAGAATGAACATTGTAACAGTAGTGTGGTACGAGCAAGGATCAGTAATACCCACATCATGTCTACTTAATAAACAACAATGGTAAACAGATTGAACATTGTAACAGTAGAGTGGTACGAGCAATGATCAGTAATACCCACATCATGTCTACTTAATAAACGACAATCGGTAAACAGAATGAACATTGTAACAGTAGTGTGGTACGAGCAATGATCAGTAATACCCACAACATGTCTACTTAATAAACAACAATGGTAAACAGAATGAACATTGTAACAGTAGTGTGGTACGAGCAATGATCAGTAATACCCACAACATGTCTGCTTAATAAACAACAATCGGTAAACATAATGAACATTGTAACAGTAGTGTGGTACGAGCAATGATCAGTAATATCCACAACATGTCTGCTTAATAAACAACAATCGGTAAACATAATGAACATTGTAACAGTAGTGTGGTACGAGCAATGATCAGTAATACCCACATCATGTCTACTTAATAAACCACAATCGGTAAACAGAATGAACATTGTAACAGTAGTGTGGTACGAGCAATGATCAGCAATACCCACAACATGTCTACTTAATAAACCACAATCGGTAAACAGAATGAACATTGTAACAGTAGTGTGGTACGAGCAATGATCAGTAATACCCACAACATGTCTACTTAATAAACCACAATCGGTAAACAGAATGAACATTGTAACAGTAGTGTGGTACGAGCAATGATCAGTAATACCCACAACATGTCTGCTTAATAAACAACAATCGGTAAACATAATCAACATTGTAACAGTAGTGTGGTACGAGCAATGATCAGTAACATCCAAAACATGTCTACTTAATAAACAACAATGGTAAACAGAATGAACATTGTAACAGTAGTGTGGTACGAGCAATGATCAGCAATACCCACAACATGTCTACTTAATAAACAACAATCGGTAAACAAAATGAACATTGTAACAGTAGTGTGGTACGAGCAATGATCAGCAATACCCACAACATGTCTACTTAATAAACAACAATGGTAAACAGAATGAACATTGTAACAGTAGTGTGGTACGAGCAATGATCAGCAATACCCACAACATGTCTACTTAATAAACAACGATCGGTAAACATAATGTACATTGTAACAGTAGTGTGGTACGAGCAATGATCAGTAATACCCACAACATGTCTACTTAATAAACAACAATGGTAAACAGAATGAACATTGTAACAGTAGTGTGGTACGAGCAATGATCAGTAATACCCACAACATGTCTACTTAATAAACAACAATCGGTAAACAAAATGAACATTGTAACAGTAGTGTGGTACGAGCAATGATCAGTAATACCCACAACATGTCTACTTAATAAACAACAATCGGTAAACAGAATGAACATTGTAACAGTAGTGTGGTACGAGCAATGATCAGCAATACCCACAACATGTCTGCTTAATAAACAACAATCGGTAAACATAATGAACATTGTAACAGTAGTGTGGTACGAGCAGTGATCAGTAACATCTACAACATGTCTACTTAATAAACAACAATGGTAAACAGAATGAACATTGTAACAGTAGTGTGGTACGAGCAATGATCAGCAATACCCACAACATGTCTACTTAATAAACAACAATCGGTAAACAGAATGAACATTGTAACAGTAGTGTGGTACGAGCAATGATCAGTAATACCCACAACATGTCTACTTAATAAGCAACAATCGGTAAACAAAATGAACATTGTAACAGTAGTGTGGTACGAGCAATGATCAGTAATACCCACAACATGTCTACTTAATAAACAACAATTGGTAAACAGAATGAACATTGTAACAGTAGTGTGGTACGAGCAATGATCAGCAATACCCACAACATGTCTACTTAATAAACAACAATGGTAAACAGAATGAACATTGTAACAGTAGTGTGGTGCGAGCAATGATCAGCAATACCCACAACATGTCTACTTAATAAACAACAATCGGTAAACATAATGTACATTGTAACAGTAGTGTGGTACGAGCAATGATCAACAATACCCACAACATGTCTACTTAATAAACAACAATCGGTAAACAAAATGAACATTGTAACAGTAGTGTGGTACGAGCAATGATCAGTAATACCCACAACATGTCTGCTTAATAAACAACAATCGGTAAACATAATGAACATTGTAACAGTAGTGTGGTACGAGCAATGATCAGTAATATCCACAACATGTCTACTTAATAAACAACAATCGGTAAACAGAATGAACATTGTAACAGTAGTGTGGTACGAGCAATGATCAGTAATACCCACATCATGTCTACTTAATAAACAACAATGGTAAACATAATGAACATTGTAAGAGTAGTGTGGTACGAGCAATGATCAGTAATACCCACAACATGTCTACTTAATAAACAACAATCGGTAAACAGAATGAACATTGTAACAGTAGTGTGGTACGAGCAATGATCAGTAATACCCACAACATGACTACTTAATAAACAACAATCGGTAAACAGAATGAACATTGTAACAGTAGTGTGGTACGAGCAATGATCAGTAATACCCACAACATGTCTACTTAATAAACAACAATCGGTAAACATAATGAACATTGTAAGAGTAGTGTGGTACGAGCAATGATCAGTAATACCCACAACATGTCTACTTAATAAACAACAATCGGTAAACAGAATGAACATTGTAACAGTAGTGTGGTACGAGCAATGATCAGTAATACCCACAACATGTCTACTTAATAAACAACAATCGGTAAACAGAATGAACATTGTAACAGTAGTGTGGTACGAGCAATGATCAGCAATACCCATAACATGTCTACTTAATAAACAACAATCGGTAAACAGAATGAACATTGTAACAGTAGTGTGGTACGAGCAATGATCAGCAATACCCACAACATGTCTACTTAATAAACAACAATGGTAAACAGAATGAACATTGTAACAGTAGTGTGGTACGAGCAATGATCAGTAATACCCACAACATGTCTACTTAATAAACAACAATCGGTAAACATAATGAACATTGTAACAGTAGTGTGGTACGAGCAATGATCAGTAATACCCACAACATGTCTACTTAATAAACAACAATGGTAAACAGAATGAACATTGTAACAGTAGAGTGGTACGAGCAATGATCAGTAATACCCACAACATGTCTACTTAATAAACAACAATCGGTAAACAGAATGAACATTGTAACAGTAGTGTGGTACGAGCAATGATCAGTAATACCCACAACAGGTCTGCTTGATAAACAACAATGGTAAACAGAATGAACATTGTAACAGTAGTGTGGTACGAGCAATGATCAGTAATACCCACAACATGTCTACTTAATAAACAACAATGGTAAACAGAATGAACATTGTAACAGTAGTGTGGTACGAGCAAAGATCAGTAATACCCACAACATGTCTACTTAATAAACAACAATCGGTAAACAGAATGAACATTGTAACAGTAGTGTGGTACGAGCAATGATCAGTAATATCCACAACATGTCTACTTAATAAACAACAATGGTAAACAGAATGAACATTGTAACAGTAGTGTGGTACGAGCAATGATCAGTAATACCCACAACATGTCTACTTAATAAACAACAATCGGTAAACAGAATGAACATTGTAACAGTAGAGTGGTACGAGCAATGATCAGTAATACCCACAACATGTCTACTTAATAAACAACAATCGGTAAACATAATGAACATTGTAACAGTAGTGTGGTACGAGCAATGATCAGCAATACCCACAACATGTGTACTTAATAAACAACAATGGTAAACAGAATGAACATTGTAACAGTAGTGTGGTACGAGCAATGATCAGTAATACCCACAACATGTCTACTTAATAAACAACAATGGTAAACATAATGAACATTTTAACAGTAGTGTGGTACGAGCAATGATCAGTAATACCCACAACATGTCTACTTAATAAACAACAATCGGTAAACATAATGAACATTGTAATAGTAGTGTGGTACGAGCAATGATCAGCAATACCCACAACATGTCTACTTAATAAACAACAATCGGTAAACATAATGAACATTGTAACAGTAGTGTGGTACGAGCAATGATCAGCAATACCCACAACATGTCTACTTAATAAACACCAATGGTAAACAGAATGAACATTGTAACAGTAGAGTGGTATGAGCAATGATCAGTAATATCCACAACATGTCTACTTAATAAACAACAATGGTAAACAGAATGAACATTGTAACAGTAGTGTGGTACGAGCAAGGATCAGTAATACCCACATCATGTCTACTTAATAAACAACAATGGTAAACAGATTGAACATTGTAACAGTAGAGTGGTACGAGCAATGATCAGTAATACCCACATCATGTCTACTTAATAAACGACAATCGGTAAACAGAATGAACATTGTAACAGTAGTGTGGTACGAGCAATGATCAGTAATACCCACAACATGTCTACTTAATAAACAACAATGGTAAACAGAATGAACATTGTAACAGTAGTGTGGTACGAGCAATGATCAGTAATACCCACAACATGTCTGCTTAATAAACAACAATCGGTAAACATAATGAACATTGTAACAGTAGTGTGGTACGAGCAATGATCAGTAATATCCACAACATGTCTGCTTAATAAACAACAATCGGTAAACATAATGAACATTGTAACAGTAGTGTGGTACGAGCAATGATCAGTAATACCCACATCATGTCTACTTAATAAACCACAATCGGTAAACAGAATGAACATTGTAACAGTAGTGTGGTACGAGCAATGATCAGTAATACCCACATGTCTACTTAATAAACACCAATGGTAAACAGAATGAACATTGTAACAGTAGAGTGGTATGAGCAATGATCAGTAATATCCACAACATGTCTACTTAATAAACAACAATCGGTAAACAGAATGAACATTGTAACAGTAGTGTGGTACGAGCAATGATCAGTAATACCCACATCATGTCTACTTAATAAACAACAATCGGTAAACAGAATGAACATTGTAACAGTAGTGTGGTACGAGCAATGATCAGCAATACCCACAACATGTCTACTTAATAAACAACAATGGTAAACAGAATGAACATTGTAACAGTAGAGTGGTACGAGCAATGATCAGTAATACCCACAACATGTCTACTTAATAAACACGAATGGTAAACAGAATGAACATTGTAACAGTAGAGTGGTATGAGCAATGATCAGTAATATCCACAACATGTCTACTTAATAAACAACAATGGTAAACAGAATGAACATTGTAACAGTAGTGTGGTACGAGCAAGGATCAGTAATACCCACATCATGTCTACTTAATAAACAACAATGGTAAACAGATTGAACATTGTAACAGTAGAGTGGTACGAGCAATGATCAGTAATACCCACATCATGTCTACTTAATAAACGACAATCGGTAAACAGAATGAACATTGTAACAGTAGTGTGGTACGAGCAATGATCAGTAATACCCACAACATGTCTACTTAATAAACAACAATGGTAAACAGAATGAACATTGTAACAGTAGTGTGGTACAAGCAATGATCAGTAATACCCACAACATGTCTACTTAATAAACAACAATGGTAAACAGAATGAACATTGTAACAGTAGTGTGGTACGAGCAATGATCAGTAATACCCACAACATGTCTGCTTAATAAACAACAATCGGTAAACAGAATGAACATTGTAACAGTAGTGTGGTACGAGCAATGATCAGTAATACCCACAACATGTCTGCTTAATAAACAACAATCGGTAAACAGAATGAACATTGTAACAGTAGTGTGGTACGAGCAATGATCAGTAATACCCACAACATGTCTGCTTAATAAACAACAATCGGTAAACACAATGAACATTGTAACAGTAGTGTGGTACGAGCAATGATCAGTAATATCCACAACATGTCTGCTTAATAAACAACAATCGGTAAACATAATGAACATTGTAACAGTAGTGTGGTACGAGCAATGATCAGTAATACCCACATCATGTCTACTTAATAAACCACAATCGGTAAACAGAATGAACATTGTAACAGTAGTGTGGTACGAGCAATGATCAGCAATACCCACAACATGTCTACTTAATAAACCACAATCGGTAAACAGAATGAACATTGTAACAGTAGTGTGGTACGAGCAATGATCAGTAATACCCACAACATGTCTACTTAATAAACCACAATCGGTAAACAGAATGAACATTGTAACAGTAGTGTGGTACGAGCAATGATCAGTAATACCCACAACATGTCTGCTTAATAAACAACAATCGGTAAACATAATCAACATTGTAACAGTAGTGTGGTACGAGCAATGATCAGTAACATCCAAAACATGTCTACTTAATAAACAACAATGGTAAACAGAATGAACATTGTAACAGTAGTGTGGTACGAGCAATGATCAGCAATACCCACAACATGTCTACTTAATAAACAACAATCGGTAAACAAAATGAACATTGTAACAGTAGTGTGGTACGAGCAATGATCAGCAATACCCACAACATGTCTACTTAATAAACAACAATGGTAAACAGAATGAACATTGTAACAGTAGTGTGGTACGAGCAATGATCAGCAATACCCACAACATGTCTACTTAATAAACAACAATCGGTAAACATAATGTACATTGTAACAGTAGTGTGGTACGAGCAATGATCAGTAATACCCACAACATGTCTACTTAATAAACAACAATGGTAAACAGAATGAACATTGTAACAGTAGTGTGGTACGAGCAATGATCAGTAATACCCACAACATGTCTACTTAATAAACAACAATCGGTAAACAAAATGAACATTGTAACAGTAGTGTGGTACGAGCAATGATCAGTAATACCCACAACATGTCTACTTAATAAACAACAATCGGTAAACATAATGAACATTGTAACAGTACTGTGGTACGAGCAATGATCAGCAATACCCACAACATGTCTGCTTAATAAACAACAATCGGTAAACAGAATGAACATTGTAACAGTAGTGTGGTACGAGCAGTGATCAGTAACATCCACAACATGTCTACTTAATAAACAACAATCGGTAAACAGAATGAACATTGTAACAGTAGTGTGGTACGAGCAATGATCAGCAATACCCACAACATGTCTACTTAATAAACAACAATGGTAAACAGAATGAACATTGTAACAGTAGAGTGGTACGAGCAATGATCAGTAATACCCACATCATGTCTACTTAATAAACAACAATGGTAAACAGAATGAACATTGTAACAGAAGTGTGGTACGAGCAATGATCAGTAATACCCACAACATGTCTACTTAATAAACAACAATCGGTAAACATAATGAACATTGTAACAGTAGTGTGGTACGAGCAATGATCAGCAATACCCACAACATGTCTACTTAATAAACAACAATGGTAAACAGAATGAACATTGTAACAGTAGAGTGGTACAAGCAATGATCAGTAATACCCACAACATGTCTACTTAACAATCAACAATCGTTAAACAGAATGAACATTGTAACAGTAGTGTGGTACGAGCAATGATCAGTAATACCCACAACATGTCTACTTAATAAACAACAATCGGTAAACATAATGAACATTGTAACAGTAGTGTGGTACGAGCAATGATCAGCAATACCCACAACATGTCTACTTAATAAACAACAATGGTAAACAGAATGAACATTGTAACAGTAATGTGGTACGAGCAATGATCAGTAATACCCACAACATGTCTACTTAATAAACAACAATCGGTAAACATAATGAACATTGTAACAGTAGTGTGGTACGAGCAATGATCAGTAATACCCACAACATGTCTACTTAATAAACAACAATGGTAAACAGAATGAACATTGTAACAGTAGAGTGGTACGAGCAATGATCAGCAATACCCACAACATGTCTACTTAATAAACAACAATCGGTAAACAGAATGAACATTGTAACAGTAGTGTGGTACGAGCAATGATCAGTAATACCCACAACATGTCTGCTTGATAAACAACAATGGTAAACAGAATGAACATTGTAACAGTAGTGTGGTACGAGCAATGATCAGTAATACCCACAACATGTCTACTTAATAAACAACAATGGTAAACAGAATGAACATTGTAACAGTAGTGTGGTACGAGCAATGATCAGTAATACCCACAACATGTCTACTTAATAAACAACAATCGGTAAACAGAATGAACATTGTAACAGTAGTGTGGTACGAGCAATGATCAGTAATATCCACAACATGTCTACTTAATAAACAACAATGGTAAACAGAATGAACATTGTAACAGTAGTGTGGTACGAGCAATGATCAGTAATACCCACAACATGTCTACTTAATAAACAACAATCGGTAAACAGAATGAACATTGTAACAGTAGAGTGGTACGAGCAATGATCAGTAATACCCACAACATGTCTACTTAATAAACAACAATCGGTAAACATAATGAACATTGTAACAGTAGTGTGGTACGAGCAATGATCAGCAATACCCACAACATGTCTACTTAATAAACAACAATGGTAAACAGAATGAACATTGTAACAGTAGAGTGGTACGAGCAATGATCAGTAATACCCACATCATGTCTACTTAATAAACAACAATCGGTAAACAGAATGAACATTGTAACAATAGTGTGGTACGAGCAATGATCAGTAATACCCACATCATGTCTCCTTAATAAACAACAATCGGTAAACATAATGAACATTGTAACAGTAGTGTGGTACGAGCAATGATCAGCAATACCCACAACATGTCTACTTAATAAACAACAATCGGTAAACATAATGAACATTGTAACAGTAGTGTGGTACGAGCAATGATCAGTAATACCCACAACATGTCTACTTAATAAACAACAATCGGTAAACATAATGAACATTGTAACAGTAGTGTGGTACGAGCAATGATCAGTAATACCCACAACATGTCTACTTAATAAACAACAATGGTAAACAGAATGAACATTGTAACAGTAGTGTGGTACGAGCAATGATCAGTAATACCCACAACATGTCTACTTAATAAACAACAATCGGTAAACAGAATGAACATTGTAACAGTAGAGTGGTACGAGCAATGATCAGCAATACCCACAACATGTCTACTTAATAAACACCAATGGTAAACAGAAAGAACATTGTAACAGTAGTGTGGTACGAGCAATGATCAGTAATACCCACAACATGTCTACTTAATAAACAACAACGGTAAACAGAATGAACATTGTAACAGTAGAGTGGTACGAGCAATGATCAGCAATACCCACACCATGTGTACTTAATAAACACCAATGGTAAACAGAATGTACATTGTAACAGTAGTGTGGTACGAGCAATGATCAGCAATACCCACAACATGTCTACTTAATAAACACCAATGGTAAACAGAATGAACATTGTAACAGTAGTGTGGTACGAGCAATGATCAGCAATACCCACAACATGTCTACTTAATAAACAACAATGGTAAACAGAATGAACATTGTAACAGTAGAGTGGTACGAGCAATGATCAGCAATACCCACACCATTGTACTTAATAAACACCAATGGTAAACAGAATGAACATTGTAACAGTAGTGTGGTACGAGCAATGATCAGCAATACCCACAACATGTCTACTTAATAAACACCAATGGTAAACAGAATGAACATTGTAACAGTAGTGTGGTACGAGCAATGATCAGTAATACCCACAACATGTCTACTTAATAAACAACAATCGGTAAACATAATGAACATTGTAACAGTAGTGTGGTACGAGCAATGATCAGCAATACCCACAACATGTCTACTTAATAAACAACAATGGTAAACAGAATGAACATTGTAACAGTAGAGTGGTACAAGCAATGATCAGTAATACCCACATCATGTCTACTTAATAAACAACAATCGGTAAACAGAATGAACATTGTAACAGTAGTGTGGTACGAGCAATGATCAGTAATACCCACATCATGTCTACTTAATAAACAACAATCGGTAAACAGAATGAACATTGTAACAGTAGTGTGGTACGAGCAATGATCAGTAATACCCACAACATGTCTACTTAATAAACAATCGGTAAACATAATGAACATTGTAACAGTAGTGTGGTACGAGCAATGATCAGTAATACCCACAACATGTCTACTTAATAAACAACAATGGTAAACAGAATGAACATTGTAACAGTAATGTGGTACGAGCAATGATCAGTAATAACCACAACATGTCTACTTAATAAACAACAATCGGTAAACATAATGAACATTGTAACAGTAGTGTGGTACGAGCAATAATCAGTAATACCCACAACATGTCTACTTAATAAACAACAATGGTAAACAGAATGAACATTGTAACAGTAGTGTGGTACGAGCAATGATCAGTAATACCCACAACATGTCTACTTAATAAACAACAATCGGTAAACAGAATGAACATTGTAACAGTAGTGTGGTACGAGCAATGATCAGTAATACCCACAACATGTCTGCTTGATAAACAACAATGGTAAACATAATGAACATTGTAACAGTAGTGTGGTACGAGCAATGATCAGTAATACCCACAACATGTCTGCTTGATAAACAACAATCGGTAAACATAATGAACATTGTAACAGTAGTGTGGTACGAGCAATGATCAGCAATACCCACACAAGTCTACTTAATAAACAACAATCGGTAAACAGAATGAACATTGTAACAGTAGAGTGGTACGAGCAATGATCAGTAATACCCACATCATGTCTACTTAATAAACAACAATCGGTAAACAGAATGAACATTGTAACAGTAGTGTGGTACGAGCAATGATCAGCAATACCCACAACATGTCTACTTAATAAACAACAATCGGTAAACAGAATGAACATTGTAACAGTAGTGTGGTACGAGCAATGATCAGTAATACCCACATCATGTCTACTTAATAAACAACAATCGGTAAACAGAATGAACATTGTAACAGTAGTGTGGTACGAGCAATGATCAGTAATACCCACATCATGTCTACTTAATAAATAACAATCGGTAAACAGAATGATCATTGTAACAGTAGTGTGGTACGAGCAATGATCAGCAATACCCACAACATGTCTACTTAATAAACAACAATGGTAAACAGAATGAACATTGTAACAGTAGAGTGGTACGAGCAATGATCAGTAATACCCACAACATGTCTACTTGATAAACACCAATGGTAAACAGAATGAACATTGTAACGGTAGAGTGGTACGAGCAATGATCAGTAATATCCACAACATGTCTACTTAATAAACAACAATGGTAAACATAATGAACATTGTAACAGTAGTGTGGTACGAGCAATGATCAGTAATACCCACATCATGTCTACTTAATAAACAACAATGGTAAACAGATTGAACATTGTAACAGTAGAGTGGTACGAGCAATGATCAGTAATACCCACATCATGTCTACTTAATAAACGACAATCGGTAAACAGAATGAACATTGTAACAGTAGTGTGGTACGAGCAATGATCAGTAATACCCACAACATGTCTACTTAATAAACAACAATGGTAAACAGAATGAACATTGTAACAGTAGTGTGGTACGAGCAATGATCAGTAATACCCACAACATGTCTGCTTAATAAACAACAATCGGTAAACATAATGAACATTGTAACAGTAGTGTGGTACGAGCAATGATCAGTAATATCCACAACATGTCTGCTTAATAAACAACAATCGGTAAACATAATGAACATTGTAACAGTAGTGTGGTACGAGCAATGATCAGTAATACCCACATCATGTCTACTTAATAAACCACAATCGGTAAACAGAATGAACATTGTAACAGTAGTGTGGTACGAGCAATGATCAGCAATACCCACAACATGTCTACTTAATAAACCACAATCGGTAAACAGAATGAACATTGTAACAGTAGTGTGGTACGAGCAATGATCAGTAATACCCACAACATGTCTACTTAATAAACCACAATCGGTAAACAGAATGAACATTGTAACAGTAGTGTGGTACGAGCAATGATCAGTAATACCCACAACATGTCTGCTTAATAAACAACAATCGGTAAACATAATCAACATTGTAACAGTAGTGTGGTACGAGCAATGATCAGGAACATCCAAAACATGTCTACTTAATAAACAACAATGGTAAACAGAATGAACATTGTAACAGTAGTGTGGTACGAGCAATGATCAGCAATACCCACAACATGTCTACTTAATAAACAACAATCGGTAAACAAAATGAACATTGTAACAGTAGTGTGGTACGAGCAATGATCAGCAATACCCACAACATGTCTACTTAATAAACAACAATGGTAAACAGAATGAACATTGTAACAGTAGTGTGGTACGAGCAATGATCAGCAATACCCACAACATGTCTACTTAATAAACAACGATCGGTAAACATAATGTACATTGTAACAGTAGTGTGGTACGAGCAATGATCAGTAATACCCACAACATGTCTACTTAATAAACAACAATGGTAAACAGAATGAACATTGTAACAGTAGTGTGGTACGAGCAATGATCAGTAATACCCACAACATGTCTACTTAATAAACAACAATCGGTAAACAAAATGAACATTGTAACAGTAGTGTGGTACGAGCAATGATCAGTAATACCCACAACATGTCTACTTAATAAACAACAATCGGTAAACATAATGAACATTGTAACAGTAGTGTGGTACGAGCAATGATCAGCAATACCCACAACATGTCTGCTTAATAAACAACAATCGGTAAACATAATGAACATTGTAACAGTAGTGTGGTACGAGCAGTGATCAGTAACATCCACAACATGTCTACTTAATAAACAACAATGGTAAACAGAATGAACATTGTAACAGTAGTGTGGTACGAGCAATGATCAGCAATACCCACAACATGTCTACTTAATAAACAACAATCGG
Organism: Magallana gigas; assembly: GCF_963853765.1. Lineage (NCBI taxonomy): Eukaryota > Metazoa > Mollusca > Bivalvia > Ostreida > Ostreidae > Magallana > Magallana gigas. Next base: position 111,633 of record NC_088853.1, on the reverse strand, counting down.
TAAACAGAATGAACATTGTAACAGTAGTGTGGTACGAGCAATGATCAGTAATACCCACAACATGTCTACTTAATAAGCAACAATCGGTAAACAAAATGAACATTGTAACAGTAGTGTGGTACGAGCAATGATCAGTAATACCCACAACATGTCTACTTAATAAACAACAATTGGTAAACAGAATGAACATTGTAACAGTAGTGTGGTACGAGCAATGATCAGCAATACCCACAACATGTCTACTTAATAAACAACAATGGTAAACAGAATGAACATTGTAACAGTAGTGTGGTGCGAGCAATGATCAGCAATACCCACAACATGTCTACTTAATAAACAACAATCGGTAAACATAATGTACATTGTAACAGTAGTGTGGTACGAGCAATGATCAACAATACCCACAACATGTCTACTTAATAAACAACAATCGGTAAACAAAATGAACATTGTAACAGTAGTGTGGTACGAGCAATGATCAGTAATACCCACAACATGTCTGCTTAATAAACAACAATCGGTAAACATAATGAACATTGTAACAGTAGTGTGGTACGAGCAATGATCAGTAATATCCACAACATGTCTACTTAATAAACAACAATCGGTAAACAGAATGAACATTGTAACAGTAGTGTGGTACGAGCAATGATCAGTAATACCCACATCATGTCTACTTAATAAACAACAATGGTAAACATAATGAACATTGTAAGAGTAGTGTGGTACGAGCAATGATCAGTAATACCCACAACATGTCTACTTAATAAACAACAATCGGTAAACAGAATGAACATTGTAACAGTAGTGTGGTACGAGCAATGATCAGTAATACCCACAACATGACTACTTAATAAACAACAATCGGTAAACAGAATGAACATTGTAACAGTAGTGTGGTACGAGCAATGATCAGTAATACCCACAACATGTCTACTTAATAAACAACAATCGGTAAACATAATGAACATTGTAAGAGTAGTGTGGTACGAGCAATGATCAGTAATACCCACAACATGTCTACTTAATAAACAACAATCGGTAAACAGAATGAACATTGTAACAGTAGTGTGGTACGAGCAATGATCAGTAATACCCACAACATGTCTACTTAATAAACAACAATCGGTAAACAGAATGAACATTGTAACAGTAGTGTGGTACGAGCAATGATCAGCAATACCCATAACATGTCTACTTAATAAACAACAATCGGTAAACAGAATGAACATTGTAACAGTAGTGTGGTACGAGCAATGATCAGCAATACCCACAACATGTCTACTTAATAAACAACAATGGTAAACAGAATGAACATTGTAACAGTAGTGTGGTACGAGCAATGATCAGTAATACCCACAACATGTCTACTTAATAAACAACAATCGGTAAACATAATGAACATTGTAACAGTAGTGTGGTACGAGCAATGATCAGTAATACCCACAACATGTCTACTTAATAAACAACAATGGTAAACAGAATGAACATTGTAACAGTAGAGTGGTACGAGCAATGATCAGTAATACCCACAACATGTCTACTTAATAAACAACAATCGGTAAACAGAATGAACATTGTAACAGTAGTGTGGTACGAGCAATGATCAGTAATACCCACAACAGGTCTGCTTGATAAACAACAATGGTAAACAGAATGAACATTGTAACAGTAGTGTGGTACGAGCAATGATCAGTAATACCCACAACATGTCTACTTAATAAACAACAATGGTAAACAGAATGAACATTGTAACAGTAGTGTGGTACGAGCAATGATCAGTAATACCCACAACATGTCTACTTAATAAACAACAATCGGTAAACAGAATGAACATTGTAACAGTAGTGTGGTACGAGCAATGATCAGTAATATCCACAACATGTCTACTTAATAAACAACAATGGTAAACAGAATGAACATTGTAACAGTAGTGTGGTACGAGCAATGATCAGTAATACCCACAACATGTCTACTTAATAAACAACAATCGGTAAACAGAATGAACATTGTAACAGTAGAGTGGTACGAGCAATGATCAGTAATACCCACAACATGTCTACTTAATAAACAACAATCGGTAAACATAATGAACATTGTAACAGTAGTGTGGTACGAGCAATGATCAGCAATACCCACAACATGTCTACTTAATAAACAACAATGGTAAACAGAATGAACATTGTAACAGTAGTGTGGTACGAGCAATGATCAGTAATACCCACAACATGTCTACCTAATAAACAACAATGGTAAACATAATGAACATTTTAACAGTAGTGTGGTACGAGCAATGATCAGTAATACCCACAACATGTCTACTTAATAAACAACAATCGGTAAACATAATGAACATTGTAACAGTAGTGTGGTACGAGCAATGATCAGCAATACCCACAACATGTCTACTTAATAAACAACAATCGGTAAACATAATGAACATTGTAACAGTAGTGTGGTACGAGCAATGATCAGCAATACCCACAACATGTCTACTTAATAAACACCAATGGTAAACAGAATGAACATTGTAACAGTAGAGTGGTATGAGCAATGATCAGTAATATCCACAACATGTCTACTTAATAAACAACAATGGTAAACAGAATGAACATTGTAACAGTAGTGTGGTACGAGCAAGGATCAGTAATACCCACATCATGTCTACTTAATAAACAACAATGGTAAACAGATTGAACATTGTAACAGTAGAGTGGTACGAGCAATGATCAGTAATACCCACATCATGTCTACTTAATAAACGACAATCGGTAAACAGAATGAACATTGTAACAGTAGTGTGGTACGAGCAATGATCAGTAATACCCACAACATGTCTACTTAATAAACAACAATGGTAAACAGAATGAACATTGTAACAGTAGTGTGGTACGAGCAATGATCAGTAATACCCACAACATGTCTGCTTAATAAACAACAATCGGTAAACATAATGAACATTGTAACAGTAGTGTGGTACGAGCAATGATCAGTAATATCCACAACATGTCTGCTTAATAAACAACAATCGGTAAACATAATGAACATTGTAACAGTAGTGTGGTACGAGCAATGATCAGTAATACCCACATCATGTCTACTTAATAAACCACAATCGGTAAACAGAATGAACATTGTAACAGTAGTGTGGTACGAGCAATGATCAGCAATACCCACAACATGTCTACTTAATAAACCACAATCGGTAAACAGAATGAACATTGTAACAGTAGTGTGGTACGAGCAATGCTCAGTAATACCCACAACATGTCTACTTAATAAACCACAATCGGTAAACAGAATGAACATTGTAACAGTAGTGTGGTACGAGCAATGATCAGTAATACCCACAACATGTCTGCTTAATAAACAACAATCGGTAAACATAATCAACATTGTAACAGTAGTGTGGTACGAGCAATGATCAGTAACATCCAAAACATGTCTACTTAATAAACAACAATGGTAAACAGAATGAACATTGTAACAGTAGTGTGGTACGAGCAATGATCAGCAATACCCACAACATGTCTACTTAATAAACAACAATCGGTAAACAAAATGAACATTGTAACAGTAGTGTGGTACGAGCAATGATCAGCAATACCCACAACATGTCTACTTAATAAACAACAATGGTAAACAGAATGAACATTGTAACAGTAGTGTGGTACGAGCAATGATCAGCAATACCCACAACATGTCTACTTAATAAACAACGATCGGTAAACATAATGTACATTGTAACAGTAGTGTGGTACGAGCAATGATCAGTAATACCCACAACATGTCTACTTAATAAACAACAATGGTAAACAGAATGAACATTGTAACAGTAGTGTGGTACGAGCAATGATCAGTAATACCCACAACATGTCTACTTAATAAACAACAATCGGTAAACAAAATGAACATTGTAACAGTAGTGTGGTACGAGCAATGATCAGTAATACCCACAACATGTCTACTTAATAAACAACAATCGGTAAACATAATGAACATTGTAACAGTAGTGTGGTACGAGCAATGATCAGCAATACCCACAACATGTCTGCTTAATAAACAACAATCGGTAAACATAATGAACATTGTAACAGTAGTGTGGTACGAGCAGTGATCAGTAACATCCACAACATGTCTACTTAATAAACAACAATGGTAAACAGAATGAACATTGTAACAGTAGTGTGGTACGAGCAATGATCAGCAATACCCACAACATGTCTACTTAATAAACAACAATCGGTAAACAGAATGAACATTGTAACAGTAGTGTGGTACGAGCAATGATCAGTAATACCCACAACATGTCTACTTAATAAGCAACAATCGGTAAACAAAATGAACATTGTAACAGTAGTGTGGTACGAGCAATGATCAGTAATACCCACAACATGTCTACTTAATAAACAACAATTGGTAAACAGAATGAACATTGTAACAGTAGTGTGGTACGAGCAATGATCAGCAATACCCACAACATGTCTACTTAATAAACAACAATGGTAAACAGATTGAACATTGTAACAGTAGTGTGGTGCGAGCAATGATCAGCAATACCCACAACATGTCTACTTAATAAACAACAATCGGTAAACATAATGTACATTGTAACAGTAGTGTGGTACGAGCAATGATCAACAATACCCACAACATGTCTACTTAATAAACAACAATCGGTAAACAAAATGAACATTGTAACAGTAGTGTGGTACGAGCAATGATCAGTAATACCCACAACATGTCTGCTTAATAAACAACAATCGGTAAACATAATGAACATTGTAACAGTAGTGTGGTACGAGCAATGATCAGTAATATCCACAACATGTCTACTTAATAAACAACAATCGGTAAACAGAATGAACATTGTAACAGTAGTGTGGTACGAGCAATGATCAGTAATACCCACATCATGTCTACTTAATAAACAACAATGGTAAACATAATGAACATTGTAAGAGTAGTGTGGTACGAGCAATGATCAGTAATACCCACAACATGTCTACTTAATAAACAACAATCGGTAAACAGAATGAACATTGTAACAGTAGTGTGGTACGAGCAATGATCAGTAATACCCACAACATGACTACTTAATAAACAACAATCGGTAAACAGAATGAACATTGTAACAGTAGTGTGGTACGAGCAATGATCAGTAATACCCACAACATGTCTACTTAATAAACAACAATCGGTAAACATAATGAACATTGTAAGAGTAGTGTGGTACGAGCAATGATCAGTAATACCCACAACATGTCTACTTAATAAACAACAATCGGTAAACAGAATGAACATTGTAACAGTAGTGTGGTACGAGCAATGATCAGTAATACCCACAACATGTCTACTTAATAAACAACAATCGGTAAACAGAATGAACATTGTAACAGTAGTGTGGTACGAGCAATGATCAGCAATACCCATAACATGTCTACTTAATAAACAACAATCGGTAAACAGAATGAACATTGTAACAGTAGTGTGGTACGAGCAATGATCAGCAATACCCACAACATGTCTACTTAATAAACAACAATGGTAAACAGAATGAACATTGTAACAGTAGTGTGGTACGAGCAATGATCAGTAATACCCACAACATGTCTACTTAATAAACAACAATCGGTAAACATAATGAACATTGTAACAGTAGTGTGGTACGAGCAATGATCAGTAATACCCACAACATGTCTACTTAATAAACAACAATGGTAAACAGAATGAACATTGTAACAGTAGAGTGGTACGAGCAATGATCAGTAATACCCACAACATGTCTACTTAATAAACAACAATCGGTAAACAGAATGAACATTGTAACAGTAGTGTGGTACGAGCAATGATCAGTAATACCCACAACAGGTCTGCTTGATAAACAACAATGGTAAACAGAATGAACATTGTAACAGTAGTGTGGTACGAGCAATGATCAGTAATACCCACAACATGTCTACTTAATAAACAACAATGGTAAACAGAATGAACATTGTAACAGTAGTGTGGTACGAGCAATGATCAGTAATACCCACAACATGTCTACTTAATAAACAACAATCGGTAAACAGAATGAACATTGTAACAGTAGTGTGGTACGAGCAATGATCAGTAATATCCACAACATGTCTACTTAATAAACAACAATGGTAAACAGAATGAACATTGTAACAGTAGTGTGGTACGAGCAATGATCAGTAATACCCACAACATGTCTACTTAATAAACAACAATCGGTAAACAGAATGAACATTGTAACAGTAGAGTGGTACGAGCAATGATCAGTAATACCCACAACATGTCTACTTAATAAACAACAATCGGTAAACATAATGAACATTGTAACAGTAGTGTGGTACGAGCAATGATCAGCAATACCCACAACATGTCTACTTAATAAACAACAATGGTAAACAGAATGAACATTGTAACAGTAGTGTGGTACGAGCAATGATCAGTAATACCCACAACATGTCTACTTAATAAACAACAATGGTAAACATAATGAACATTTTAACAGTAGTGTGGTACGAGCAATGATCAGTAATACCCACAACATGTCTACTTAATAAACAACAATCGGTAAACATAATGAACATTGTAACAGTAGTGTGGTACGAGCAATGATCAGCAATACCCACAACATGTCTACTTAATAAACAACAATCGGTAAACATAATGAACATTGTAACAGTAGTGTGGTACGAGCAATGATCAGCAATACCCACAACATGTCTACTTAATAAACACCAATGGTAAACATAATGAACATTGTAACAGTAGTGTGGTACGAGCAATGATCAGTAATACCCACAACATGTCTACTTGATAAACACCAATGGTAAACAGAATGAACATTGTAACAATAGTGTGGTACGAGCAATGATCAGTAATACCCACATCATGTCTACTTGATAAACACCAATGGTAAACAAAATGAACATTGTAACAATAGTGTGGTACGAGCAATGATCAGTAATACCCACATCATGTCTACTTAATAAACAACAATCGGTAAACAGAATGAACATTGTAACAGTAGTGTGGTACGAGCAATGATCAGCAATACCCACAACATGTCTACTTAATAAACAACAATCGGTAAACATAATGAACATTGTAACAGTAGTGTGGTACGAGCAATGATCAGTAATACCCACAACATGTCTACTTAATAAACAACAATCGGTAAACATAATGAACATTGTAACAGTAGTGTGGTACGAGCAATGATCAGTAATACCCACAACATGTCTACTTAATAAACAACAATGGTAAACAGAATGAACATTGTAACAGTAGTGTGGTACGAGCAATGGTAAGTAATACCCACAACATGTCTACTTAATAAACAACAATCGGTAAACAGAATGAACATTGTAACAGTAGAGTGGTACGAGCAATGAACAGCAATACCCACAACATGTCTACTTAATAAACACCAATGGTAAACAGAAAGAACATTGTAACAGTAGTGTGGTACGAGCAATGATCAGTAATACCCACAACATGTCTACTTAATAAACAACAACGGTAAACAGAATGAACATTGTAACAGTAGAGTGGTACGAGCAATGATCAGCAATACCCACACCATGTGTACTTAATAAACACCAATGGTAAACAGAATGTACATTGTAACAGTAGTGTGGTACGAGCAATGATCAGCAATACCCACAACATGTCTACTTAATAAACACCAATGGTAAACAGAATGAACATTGTAATAGTAGTGTGGTACGAGCAATGATCAGCAATACCCACAACATGTCTACTTAATAAACAACAATGGTAAACAGAATGAACATTGTAACAGTAGAGTGGTACGAGCAATGATCAGCAATACCCACACCATTGTACTTAATAAACACCAATGGTAAACAGAATGAACATTGTAACAGTAGTGTGGTACGAGCAATGATCAGCAATACCCACAACATGTCTACTTAATAAACACCAATGGTAAACAGAATGAACATTGTAACAGTAGTGTGGTACGAGCAATGATCAGTAATACCCACAACATGTCTACTTAATAAACAACAATCGGTAAACATAATGAACATTGTAACAGTAGTGTGGTACGAGCAATGATCAGCAATACCCACAACATGTCTACTTAATAAACAACAATGGTAAACAGAATGAACATTGTAACAGTAGAGTGGTACAAGCAATGAACAGTAATACCCACATCATGTCTACTTAATAAACAACAATCGGTAAACAGAATGAACATTGTAACAGTAGTGTGGTACGAGCAATGATCAGTAATACCCACATCATGTCTACTTAATAAACAACAATCGGTAAACAGAATGAACATTGTAACAGTAGTGTGGTACGAGCAATGATCAGTAATACCCACAACATGTCTACTTAATAAACAACAATCGGTAAACATAATGAACATTGTAACAGTAGTGTGGTACGAGCAATGATCAGTAATACCCACAACATGTCTACTTAATAAACAACAATGGTAAACAGAATGAACATTGTAACAGTAATGTGGTACGAGCAATGATCAGTAATACCCACAACATGTCTACTTAATAAACAACAATCGGTAAACATAATGAACATTGTAACAGTAGTGTGGTACGAGCAATGATCAGTAATACCCACAACATGTCTACTTAATAAACAACAATGGTAAACAGAATGAGCATTGTAACAGTAGAGTGGTACGAGCATTGATCAGTAATACCCACAACATGTCTACTTAATAAACAACAATCGGTAAACAGAATGAACATTGTAACAGTAGTGTGGTACGAGCAATGATCAGTAATACCCACAACATGTCTGCTTGATAAACAACAATGGTAAACATAATGAACATTGTAACAGTAGTGTGGTACGAGCAATGATCAGTAATACCCACAACATGTCTGCTTGATAAACAACAATCGGTAAACAGAATGAACATTGTAACAGTAGTGTGGTACGAGCAATGATCAGTAATACCCACAACATGTCTACTTAATAAACAACAATCGGTAAACATAATGAACATTGTAACAGAAGTGTGGTACGAGCAATGATCAGCAATACCCACAACATGTCTACTTAATAAACAACAATGGTAAACAGAATGAACATTGTAATAGTAGAGTGGTACGAGCAATGATCAGTAATACCCACATCATGTCTACTTAATAAACAACAATCGGTAAACAGAATGAACATTGTAACAATAGTGTGGTACGAGCAATGATCAGTAATACCCACATCATGTCTACTTAAAAAACAACAATCGGTAAACATAATGAACATTGTAACAGTAGTGTGGTACGAGCAATGATCAGCAATCCCCACAACATGTCTACTTAATAAACAACAATCGATAAACATAATGAACATTGTAACAGTAGTGTGGTACGAGCAATGATCAGTAATACCCACAACATGTCTACTTAATAAACAACAATCGGTAAACATAATGAACATTGTAACAGTAATGTGGTACGAGCAATGATCAGTAATACCCACAACATGTCTACTTAATAAACAACAATGGTAAACAGAATGAACATTGTAACAGTAGTGTGGTACGAGCAATGATCAGTAATACCCACAACATGTCTACTTAATAAACAACAATCGGTAAACAGAATGAACATTGTAACAGTAGAGTGGTACGAGCAATGATCAGCAATACCCACAACATGTCTACTTAATAAACACCAATGGTAAACAGAAAGAACATTGTAACAGTAGTGTGGTACGAGCAATGATCAGTAATACCCACATCATGTCTACTTAATAAACAACAATGGTAAACAGAATGAACATTGTAACAGTAGAGTGGTACGAGCAATAATCAGCAATACCCACACCATGTGTACTTAATAAACACCAATGGTAAACAGAATGAAAATTGTAACAGTAGTGTGGTACGAGCAATGATCAGTAATACCCACAACATGTTTACTTAATAAACACCAATGGTAAACAGAATGAACATTGTAACAGTAGTGTGGTACGAGCAATGATCAGTAATACCCACAACATGTCTACTTAATAAACAACAATGGTAAACAGAATGAACATTGTAACAGTAGTGTGGTACGAGCAATGATCAGCAATACCCGCAACATGTCTGCTTAATAAACAACAACGGTAAACAGAATGAACATTGTAACAGTAGTGTGGTACGAGCAATGATCAGCAATACCCACAACATGTCTACTTAATAAACAACAATCGGTAAACAAAATGAACATTGTAACAGTAGTGTGGTACGAGCAATGATCAGTAATACCCACATCATGTCTGCTTAATAAACAACAATCGGTAAACATAATGAACATTGTAACAGTAGTGTGGTACGAGCAATGATCAGTAATATCCACCACATGTCTACTTAATAAACAACAATCGGTAAACAGAATGAACATTGTAACAGTAGTGTGGTACGAGCAATGATCAGTAATACCCACAACATGTCTACTTAATAAACAACAATCGGTAAACATAATGAACATTGTAACAGTAGTGTGGTACGAGCAATGATCAGTAATACCCACAACATGTCTACTTAATAAACAACAATGGTAAACAGAATGAACATTGTAACAGTAATGTGGTACGAGCAATGATCAGTAATACCCACAACATGTCTACTTAATAAACAACAATGGTAAACAGAATGAACATTGTAACAGTAGTGTGGTACGAGCAATGATCAGTAATACCCACAACATGTCTACTTAATAAACAACAATCGGTAAACAGAATGAACATTGTAACAGTAGAGTGGTACGAGCAATGATCAGTAATACCCACAACATGTCTACTTAATAAACAACAATCGGTAAACATAATGAACATTGTAACAGTAGTTTGGTACGAGCAATGATCAGTAATACCCACAACATGTCTACTTAATAAACAACAATCGGTAAACATAATGAACATTGTAACAGTAGTGTGGTACGAGCAATGATCAGTAATACCCACAACATGTCTACTTAATAAACAACAATGGTAAACATAATGAACATTGTAACAGTAGAGTGGTACGAGCAATGATCAGTAATACCCACATCATGTCTACTTAATAAACAACAATCGGTAAACAGAATGAACATTGTAACAGTAGTGTGGTACGAGCAATGATCAGTAATACCCACATCATGTCTACTTAATAAACAACAATCGGTAAACATAATGAACATTGTAACAGTAGTGTGGTACGAGCAATGATCAGCAATACCCACAACATGTCTACTTAATAAACAACAATCGGTAAACATAATGAACATTGTAACAGTAGTGTGGTACGAGCAATGATCAGTAATACCCACAACATGTCTACTTAATAAACAACAATCGGTAAACAAAATGAACATTGTAACAGTAGTGTGGTACGAGCAATGATCAGTAATACCCACAACATGTCTACTTAATAAACACCAATGGTAAACAGAAAGAACATTGTAACAGTAGTGTGGTACGAGCAATGATCAGTAATACCCACAACATGTCTACTTAATAAACAACAATGGTAAACAGAATGAACATTGTAACAGTAGAGTGGTACGAGTAATGATCAGCAATACCCACACCATGTGTACTTAATAAACACCAATGGTAAACAGAATGAACATTGTAACAGTAGTGTGGTACGAGCAATGATCAGTAATACCCACAACATGTCTACTTAATAAACAACAATCGGTAAACAGAATGAACATTGTAACAGTAGAGTGGTACGAGCAATGATCAGTAATACCCACAACATGTCTACTTAATAAACAACAATCGGTAAACATAATGAACATTGTAACAGTAGTTTGGTACGAGCAATGATCAGTAATACCCACAACATGTCTACTTAATAAACAACAATCGGTAAACAGAATGAACATTGTAACAGTAGTGTGGTACGAGCAATGATCAGCAATACCCACAACATGTCTACTTAATAAACAACAATGGTAAACAGAATGAACATTGTAACAGTAGAGTGGTACGAGCAATGATCAGTAATACCCACATCATGTCTACTTAATAAACAACAATCGGTAAACAGAATGAACATTGTAACAGTAGTGTGGTACGAGCAATGATCAGTAATACCCACATCATGTCTACTTAATAAACAACAATCGGTAAACATAATGAACATTGTAACAGTAGTGTGGTACGAGCAATGATCAGCAATACCCACAACATGTCTACTTAATAAACAACAATCGGTAAACATAATGAACATTGTAACAGTAGTGTGGTACGAGCAATGATCAGTAATACCCACAACATGTCTACTTAATAAACAACAATCGGTAAACAAAATGAACATTGTAACAGTAGTGTGGTACGAGCAATGATCAGTAATACCCACAACATGTCTACTTAATAAACACCAATGGTAAACAGAAAGAACATTGTAACAGTAGTGTGGTACGAGCAATGATCAGTAATACCCACAACATGTCTACTTAATAAACAACAATGGTAAACAGAATGAACATTGTAACAGTAGAGTGGTACGAGTAATGATCAGCAATACCCACACCATGTGTACTTAATAAACACCAATGGTAAACAGAATGAACATTGTAACAGTAGTGTGGTACGAGCAATGATCAGTAATACCCACAACATGTCTACTTGATAAACACCAATGGTAAACAGAATGAACATTGTAACAATAGTGTGGTACGAGCAATGATCAGTAATACCCACATCATGTCTACTTGATAAACACCAATGGTAAACAAAATGAACATTGTAACAATAGTGTGGTACGAGCAATGATCAGTAATACCCACATCATGTCTACTTAATAAACAACAATCGGTAAACAGAATGAACATTGTAACAGTAGTGTGGTACGAGCAATGATCAGCAATACCCACAACATGTCTACTTAATAAACATCAATCGGTAAACATAATGAACATTGTAACAGTAGTGTGGTACGAGCAATGATCAGTAATACCCACAACATGTCTACTTAATAAACAACAATCGGTAAACATAATGAACATTGTAACAGTAGTGTGGTACGAGCAATGATCAGTAATACCCACAACATGTCTACTTAATAAACAACAATGGTAAACAGAATGAACATTGTAACAGTAGTGTGGTACGAGCAATGGTAAGTAATACCCACAACATGTCTACTTAATAAACAACAATCGGTAAACAGAATGAACATTGTAACAGTAGAGTGGTACGAGCAATGATCAGCAATACCCACAACATGTCTACTTAATAAACACCAATGGTAAACAGAAAGAACATTGTAACAGTAGTGTGGTACGAGCAATGATCAGTAATACCCACAACATGTCTACTTAATAAACAACAACGGTAAACAGAAAGAACATTGTAACAGTAGTGTGGTACGAGCAATGATCAGTAATACCCACAACATGTCTACTTAATAAACAACAATGGTAAACAGAATGAACATTGTAACAGTAGAGTGGTACGAGTAATGATCAGCAATACCCACACCATGTGTACTTAATAAACACCAATGGTAAACAGAATGAACATTGTAACAGTAGTGTGGTACGAGCAATGATCAGTAATACCCACAACATGTCTACTTAATAAACACCAATGGTAAACAGAATGAACATTGTAACAGTAGTGTGGTACGAGCAATGATCAGTAATACCCACAACATGTCTACTTAATAAACAACAATGGTAAACAGAATGAACATTGTAACAGTAGTGTGGTACGAGCAATGATCAGCAATACCCGCAACATGTCTGCTTAATAAACAACAACGGTAAACAGAATGAACATTGTAACAGTAGTGTGGTACGAGCAATGATCAGTAATATCCACAACATGACTACTTAATAAACAACAACGGTAAACAGAATGAACATTGTAACAGTAGTGTGGTACGAGCAATGATCAGTAATACCCACAACATGTCTACTTAATAAACAACAATCGGTAAACAGAATGAACATTGTAACAGTAGTGTGGTACGAGCAATGATCAGTAATACCCACAACATGTCTACTTAATAAACAACAATCGGTAAACAGAATGAACATTGTAACAGTAGTGTGGTACGAGCAATGATCAGTAATACCCACAACATGTCTACTTAATAAACAACAATCGGTAAACATAATGTACATTGTAACAGTAGTGTGGTACGAGCAATGATCAGTAATACCCACAACATGTCTACTTAATAAACAACAATCGGTAAACAGAATGAACATTGTAACAGTAGTGTGGTACTTTCGGAGAACAATCATAAATTTTAGAATGTAATAGATTCTCACAGTATGTAAATGACCTTATATGGATTCATAGTAAACATAGAGGCAACCAGTTGATTAACTATCCTTGGTTTTTTTTCACGATTCATTCATATAAATGTACATGTAATTTTAAAACTCTATGTATATTTATCCAAAATAGAAGAACACATTTTCATTGAGTTTGAAATAGACAAAAAATTCTTTAAGAAAAATAAAGATTGTTAATGAATTATAATTTCTAGTCTGGCAACTCGCTAAAGATGTTAGAATTACGAGATCCAGTGGAAACCAAATGATAACAATCCCTAAGGCTGTGACGTATCTCCCTAAAGTGAAAGTATGTTCCCTATGGAAATATGTTTATAAATGTAATATTTTCTACTATTTAAAAGAAAGGAAAATAATCAAATGGTATACTTCATGGTTAAAGCAGAGATTGGGTGTTTATTATTGTTGAGCTAAGTTAAAATAACAACAACAGTGTTTTTAAACCACGTGTTGTATGTACACATTTACGATTGCTGTAATTTCTAAAATAGAAAGTAATATAATAATGTAGTGTTTTTGTATTATGCATTATTGTTTTATAAATAACTACTGTTAATTTGTTTAATAATTGGTGCCCTAATTATGGTGCCCTAATTTTAGTGTCCTGATAGTGCAGTAGGCCCTAATTCTGGAGCCTGCTGCCCTAACAGGTGCCCTAATGGTGTAGCAGGCCCTAATACTGGAGCCTGCTGCCATAACAGGTGCCCTAATGGTGTAGCAGGCCCTAATACTGGAGCCTGCTGCCCTTATGCCCTAATGGTGTAGCAGGCCTCAGTACCGGAGCCTGCTGCCCTAATGTCTTAACAACGTTAGGTCTTTGGGCAGTGTATAAAAGGGGGAGAGAGAGAATGTGAGTAGGAGCCAGAGCCAGAAGGAAGAGAGCAAGGAGAGAGAGCCATTTGGATGCACAATTACAACTTGTTCGTATAATACACTTGATTCAACAGAAACTTGTGTTCGTCTTCAATAGATTTATTAAGATCTACTGGTTCTTAGAGTAAAATACAGAACCCACAAAAGTTTGTGACACTGTAGCAAGGAGATCCCTTAGCGTTGACTCCGGGAGCCTTAAGAGAAAAACGTCGCAATAATAATAACCGATATTTGTTTCATTTCTAATTGAATAATAATTATAGATTAAACAAAAACACAACAACAAAAGTGTTTGAATGGAAAGAAAAAAATATTTCGACAGACAAAATTAAATTAACTGACACCAAATTTATATGATGACATCTCAAGGGTTAAAGTGTAAATAAAACAATTGTGAATCATTCCATACTACATATTTGTCACATGCAAGAAAAATTGATTAAATCGTCTTTCTTCAATGTTCGATAACTCCTGCAATGCAGCTTTTATACCGGCCACTGTGAACGAATTCACATTTTTTAAGAATATCAAGAATACATTGAATTTCAGCTTTTGAAAATAAAGATTTATCTTGAAGAAAATTAATTAAAACAAGGAAGATAAAAAAAAGTAATTTAAAAAAGTAAGTGAGTAGTGACGGTAACACAACTTTTAAATTGTATAAACTGTAATACATGTATAAACTGTATTACATGTATAAACTGTATTACATGTATAAACTGTATTATATGTATAAACTGTAATACATGTATAGTACTTAAAGCTAGATATACATGAAAGTTTATCAGTCAGAGTCGACAGGGCATTTATAAACTCCGCAGCCATTACTGGGCAATCAAATATAACCGCCAGTCTCTATTCTCCAAGAACATATTTCGTTTTTGGAGAATCCCTTGCCGTTATGTCGAGCAACCGATAGCCGGGTCAACCTCATCAACTGACGTTCAAGGATTATACTCAGTAAAAACATACTCATTAGACGATGGTAGGGTCAACCTCATCAACTGTCGTTCAAGAATAATACTCAGTTAAACATACTCATTAGACAATATCCGGTTCGTTACATTCTCTAAATTGCAATTTGTCCGGAGAAAAACGACTATCCTTTCAGGAAAAGGAGGCGAAGTAGCACTTTTGCGGTACATTTTCTTTTAAAACCGCCACTTTTTGAATCCCTAAAAGGAATACTACACGTAAAAATTCACAGTGTATGCTGATATAGGGTACAATTGTATGATTGAGAACGTAACTGCCATTTAAAGATGTTGGACTGGCTTTTCTGATATCCTAATTGCTATTGGGGATACATTTTATTAACACTTTTCATAACTATTTACTAAAACGCTTTCACGACCTGTTAAAAACTATATTGTTTACCTTGAACTTGAAGCGGGTGTCTTAGACGGAGCCCCTTCTCCCACCCCCCAAAAATGGCCAGATATTGTACATCCAAACAAACAGTATTCCCCCAATAAATGACAGATGTAATTTTATATTTACAAATGCGTATCATTTACAAGTATAACGATAGGAAGACAACAAACACAAACACTAGTAACTGCAGGCACATGGCACACAAGATATGTGTAGTGTTATATTCTGTCAGGTTGTTTTACAAGCAGATATCGAGACAGAGTTGTGGTAGATTTTGTCTTCTATAAATTTCAAACATTGAAACACACGACGAATCTATCAGCAATTATCTAGTGCATACCATTTTCTGATCAGCAGACCGAGCGTCAAGAATAAAGAAGGATCCAATACAAACACAGATCCAATACACCCATGTGTCGGTGATTAATCACAACGAGAAATCGTATTTAATTAAAACGGCGCTTAAAGGACATATCGCATGTTTCTAAAGTATACGACATTTTACATTTTTTGGCTTCCTTGTGTATCTAATAATTACTCCTAACAGTTTGATAACGGTATAAAAGCGGTAATTAGCCATAATGTCAATTTAAATTATAGCCCCGATCATTTAAAAACTCGTTAATTAGATAGCGTGTCACGTGGTACAGTGACGTCACATGCGACTTTCTTCGAACAGCTGATTGTAAACAAATTGTAGGATTAGCACTATCTTCTTTAAATTTTGACATTGATTCACCATGTAAGTTTACATGCTGACTAAATTAAAAGAATCTTATTATTCAGTCGTACATGTTTGAGCCACTAGTACGGATAAAAAACGATGATATTGCCGAAAAAGCGACGATGAGGTCGGCAATGACGATCAAATTGATCGACGTGTAAACATTGTAAACACAACTAAATAAGGATTGTAGCTCAAATAAATCTGTTAAAGGTGTTTATTTATTAAAATCTACAACAGTCTTGGTTTTTGGCGTTCCTAACTACTCAGAATGTTCATTATTGTAAAACTGTGGTGCACAAGAAGTTTGTTTCTTCGGCAGTAACTGATCACAACTTTCTAAGGTTTTTTACTCTATATTACACAGGATTATAAAAGCAGGCAAGAACGTTTAATTATTGTTTATTTCTGTAAGATCCCATCTCCGTATTTTTTTTTATCCATTTACGTTTAAATGTATATCAACAAACTTTGTCTATTTCTCGCGTAAACAATCAATATCGACAACTCGATGCATTAATTACTTCTCCCACAAAAAATAAAACTCTCAGAAATCTCACCTACTGTACTAAAATTATGATTTCTGAAGAGGTGAGCTACATGTATGAATGAAGAAATCATGTATACAAAACCGATGCATACATTAACGTATAGTTTAACAATAAGAAAAAGAAAACAGCTAATGAAGCGAGGCGGTATCCAAAATGGCGTCCCTCTCGTTGTTTTTCTCCGATGAACTTGCGTTTTGTACACAGGCCCCTGTGCATAAACTTCTATTTTTTTTCTTTTTGAGAAATGAATACGATTTATTTATGAAACTATAATTACAAAAATGTACCATATAATTAATAATATATGAATTGAATATTTATTCATAAATCCTCTCGTCGACAGATAGACCCCTATTTGTCACAAGATTTCCGCATACTTTCGTAAGGGAAACTTAAAAAAAAAAACAGTCCAAATCCCCATTTGCGGTGGCTTAATCACCCACAGGAGGCACAGAACACCATCATGTCCCGTTATCGGCAATTTAATAGGTGATAATTAGTTTAATTGTCGTTTAAATCTAATCCAATTACGAAGATGGCTAATAGCACCTTCTCGCTCGAGGTCGCATATGACGTCACACATCATGGCGGGTAGATCGAGAGAGAAAATATGCATATCGCGACATTTGAATTTCATCGCTTTCAAACTCACGAATTAGGCAGAATATTTTATGAAAACGTTAATAAACTTGATTTTTAATGAGTATAGAATGATTTTATTAAAAAAATTCCGAAAATTGAAAAACATGCGATATGTCCTGAATTAATACCTACTTCTACCACTTATAACTGCAAATTATTATTTGTCCGATTGCTAATAAATAAAACCAGCGTCAGTTGCTTGTTGATTTAAAGCAGCACGTGTGCTATATTAGCAACGAAGGAGGCGATGTGAGATATAAAATTAACTCTTTTTTCAACGTCAAATGAAACGTGTAGCTTTTAACACAGGTAGTCTGTACATCCAGGTACCCAGAACAAATCATTTTACACCCGTGTATGGAATTTACAACACTTATTTGATAAATTGTGTCTCTTATATCGGATGCAGAAGTTTCACTCTGAGAGGTAAACGCTGACAAATAGATTACTTTTTAGCGAAATTAGTTTTGATTGCATTTCAATATATTTTTTAATCTTCTATTTATATGTTTATGTATCGAATAAATAAAAAAAAAAAACTTAAAAGCCCATGTTTTAATGTAAAATTGTTCCTTGACACGATCAGAATTATCCGATATATTTATAGAGGTCAGCAGACAGACGCCTAGCTTTTTATTTGGCTAGTCATCGATGGCTGAACACCTAGGCAAAATTTAAAGAAACTGACTTTTAAAGTTCTAAGTTTAACAAAATAACCTATCAATGTTATATTCATCATAATGCTTTCAGAGGTCATATTCATTTTCCTTTTTAAAATCGCAAGGATACTTGACATTCTAATTCTCAACAAACACCCATCTGTTACCGATATATTTTATTACAGTTCTGTCGCGTCTTACAATTTATGTTTTTTTAAGATTTTTACTTTAAAGGACCAAGCTTAATTTCACTTTTAATACATTTTCCAAAAATATATAAACAACAAACTTTTCAATGTAATCATTAAAAACATATGTTCAGGGATTTGCATTTTTGTTTTACATAATACCAACATTTTTTCCTTTGTAGAGCAGAAACAATTACAACGTCATTTTTTTTTACTACAACGACGACGTTACAGCATAGATCAGTTATGTTTTACTACAACGACGACGTTACAGCATAGATCAGTTATGGCCAGGGGATGTTTTGGTGATATTGGATTAAAATGTAAATAATATCACTGAAAAAATAAATACATTCTGGCCCCAGGTATAAACCATCAACCACAACAACTAATGGTTTAGAATGATCAGCATAATAAAATCCATGCTTTAAGTGAAACATTTACAAGTATAAAATGTCTCATGAAGAGAATTGAGTTAAAATATTCTTGAGGATTTTCATTAGTCGATAGCAACAGTAAATTGTCAGATTAATTCTATAAATATTTTCTTTTTAATTTTGTCCTGTAACGTTTCGATCAGATCGTTTATACCATTTGTACATGTTAGCACATATTTTTAAAGAAGGGAATACATATCTTGACATCTACCTGTAAACTAGAAACTACTTGCGAGAATAACACGCCCAGTTCTCACCAAGAAGAATATATATTTACTTATTGTCATCCTTACGAGAGTAGTTTACTGTCACGCAATTGCTACTGATTGCAGAGATGGCCAACTCACTTGAGAACGGAACAGGCGACCACCTCTATGCCTACGATTCTGAATCCGAGTACTGGTATTTCTCGTCTAATTATACCTGGCCGTGTTCATACCGGTTTCCGTATCTATGCTCTGTATCCATCTCTGCAATATGTATTGCAGTGATAGGAATTCTGGGTAATTTGGCCGTGATCGTGTCGCTGATCAGAGGGAAGCTGTACAAGAAGTCATCCCATATGTCTATCCTAGTCTTAGCGATCACAGACATCATGTTTCTTGTCGTGTTCATCATACAGGAGTTTATCTACTTTCCTAACGAGTTCTACTTGAAAAGATTTTTCTCAGCTGAATTATGCGTCATAATTTTTGTCATGATTAACACCCCTTGCTTGAGCTCCTCTTTGAACATTATTTATCTGGCCTACGAGAGGTATGTTTTGGTCACCAATCCGTTTGTTTATATGGACAAACATACACCGAGAACCGTGGTCATCAGGGCGGTTATAACTTTCATCATTTTGGCCATCGTCAACCTGGCGTACGCCATCATCATGACGGACCTCTCTCGATGCCCTGATTTCATCTTGATTCCGACATATTACGGGTTTATAACGGTCCCCATCATTGGGATCTCGTTTATGTCGTTGGTATTTTTCCATTGCTCTAAAGTTTACAAAATAAGGAAACTTTCTAACGTACAGGGCAGACATACAAAGAGAACCAAACAGTTCCTGCACATGACAAAGATCGTCTACATCATTGTCATCACGTTCATTCTGTCTCAGATTCCCTACCTTATCTTTGACGTTGTGTCTATTTTTGAATCGTTTGATAACAATATCTGGCCGGAGGAGTACTATGACGTCATTCTCCATATTGGCATTGTTGCATGTCTGGTCAACTATGCCAGTAACCCGTTCATTTACTGGATAACACCGCTCAGTTGCGCCTTTAAACGTAGCACAATCAAACATCCGCCACGGTTCAGTATTAACACAAAGAGCGAGACGGTTCCTTAGACAACACCTTTGTTTGTGCTTGCTCTTGCAACAGAGAACTTACGCGATACAAATGTTATGTAAAACCAAAACACAGGAATAGATGTATGCGCATGTACTGCACACTATTGTTTCAATTTTTAAGAACAAAAGATGGAAAGCTTTGTTAATTGTTATAATGTCATACGTAGGGTATTTTATGTTGATCATATTATGTTATAATTGTACGACTTATGTGATTTTCTCGTTTTATCTGTATTAATCTGGGTTCAGATGTTCCAATCATAAGTAGCGAAAAATTTAAAAAGAATAAATATCAAAAGATAATAATAACAGACACAATCATTTACAATCAAATGAATCATTATGTATAGATTGAGCTCTCTTGTTCGAGAACAAAATTTTTCAAAATAACAATGTACGATGTTCTTTTCGATAGTAAAGTCTTATTTAAAAACTTCACAAGAAGTAAATAGTATAAGGATGGCGTGTTTGGACTATAAAAGATATGATTCTATAAGACTTGTTTCATTTGTGTATTCCAAGCGATGCAAGAGAGGTTTTTCTCTTAATAGGTTGAAATAGACTGATAATATAAAATAGTTGTCTTGAGTTCAGTTGATAGACGATCATCGAAAGCTAATGATGTTTAGGTTAAGGATTATTGTTTTTGTGTTTGTGAGTGTTTGTTTTGTTTTGTTTTTTGTAGTACACCAGTGATATAGAAAAATCAAAATATTCATTATGATGGGTATTCAATGTTAAAATAACACAAGGCGTTCTTCGTATTGTATCAAATAGTTTGTATTTGCCATCATATAAATGCATTGTCTACACTTAACTATTAATGGTGTCGCAGTTTGAATTAATGTATTAGTTTAGTGATATGTTGCATATGTTTTTACTGATAGTATTAATTAAATGAATACAACAACAATTCAGCAAGCAGGAGTCATTAATTCATTTGAAATTGAACAACAAAGAGAGAGAGAGAGAGAGAGAGAGAGAGAGAGAGAGAGAGAGAGAGAGAAATTCCAAAATCACTTTTAAATTACCGACGGTGCTGACCCGATAGAATTGATTATGCTTTACTCCACGTAGCTTTGTATCTTAATCTTTGCACCTGTAAAGTGTCATCGCTTTTTGAAACACCCCATTATTTAAAAGGAAAAAAGGTGCTTACTAAATGAAGAAAAAATGAAAGAGCACAAATTTGCGGTTTATCTACCGTATTCATTTTTTTTTAAACAAATTGTTTCATGAATGCCTTGTAAAACTAAATCAAAGGCAATGTACAGGAAGAACAAAAAATGAAAGCATGTCAACTCATCGGAGGTGCCTAAGTGGATCTTGGAATTTTCGAGCTGGTAAATATCAATTTAATCAATTAAATTTACTTTCAAAAAGATTAAAATTAAGTCATCAGTGTTGTGAAAATATAGTTAAAATTGCAACGTAAATGTACAAATCGCAATATTTGACACAACAAAATTAAGATTCGGTTATTATTATAGTCCGGTTAATAATTCCTGACAAAATTACGAGGGTTGTTTGGAAACTATTGAGACAGTTTGAATATTTTTCTTTCAAAGTGACGAAGTTTGGTGAAAATTGCATAAACATTGATGAAATCCCAACAAATAATTAAACAATGTAATATTAAAAGAATGTTTAATATTTCGTTTACGACAGTGGATGAGCAAGTCTGTGGTCGAGGTACCCTTTGCAGTAAAACTTGGAGATCATATAATTCAAACATCTAGTTTCTAAGTGTCCGTAAAATTACATTGACTAAGGAAATCGAATTAATTAAGGTTTTTTTGGCCATATTTTGCGAGTAATTTTTGATCGTTTCACTAATGTTTGAGTTGAAATATGGACATAGTACAAATAAATTAACCAAGCAATAGAAATTTGATATCGACTTAACGTTGAATTTTGACGCCAAGGCAGCGCAGCAAATATACATCAAACTAGTTGAAATCTCAGAAGAAGACATTTAAAGCCACGCAGTTGCTTAAACAAAAACTATAGGATGACAAGTTATAAAGAGCCTCAGTTCATCATCTTTTCTTCACTGATTGTTTAACTAGAAATAAGACATAGGGACTAAATATCAAGTACTTTCCACAGTAATTTCCACACAAAAAAAAAACAAAAAAAAAGATAGAAAATGTAAATGATGAGATGATAACAAAAGATGAGAAATAATAATAATTCAAACTAGTGCAGAGCTCGTGACAAAGCCACGAGTAGGTCTTCCGTTGTTGCTGCAAGTTAAAAACATATATGATTTGGTGTCAAACGATTATAATGACTAAACTTTCAATGCTGCTTTTGTTATAAAATAGTGTTGTGATTGAAAGCCTGTATAAAACGTGTTTTGGAAAAGACAGGTAGAAAATGTTATAGGAAAACTATTTGTCGAACATAGTTTGTGTAATCGTTTCAAAAATTCTTTAAACAATGGAATATTTAATGGCGAGTTAAATTTTCAAAGGGAAGCAAGCATTGTTATATCCGGCATGTACTCATGATTGATGTCAGGAATTGTATTTAAAAAAAACGAACCGCCTACAAAACACGTAACTTTATCTGTAAGATAACTTCTGTATTTAAATCTTGCTAAATTTTTGAAGACTATGTGCAAGTTTGAAATTGTTGCATGTTGTCAAAATGGATGGCATTTCTGAACTTTTCTATTCATAAGTGTGTGTTATCTGATATTATATAATGATACAAGTACTAAACCTGGACATTCAAAATAATAATCAGCTATCAAAGATCAGCGAGAGAATATATGCAAAAGTGATCATCTAAAATTTACACCAGATGGTGCTGTTTCATAGAGACACCGCTAAGTAACGTAAAATTAAATGAACTTATTTACAGAAATGAATTGTACTTCTCGCAACGATGCAATGGTATGCAAAATCCCTATTTTTATGTCAGTGCGTTTACAAATTAAATTGAATAAAACTTCAATTGCGCTACAGCCATACAAATAAGAGTCCAACCTTCATGTACACATGCATATTATTACAGTTCTGGAAACTATTTATCTTGTATTTTAAAGCTGCTTAGTTCGATTTTTTGGTTATTACTGAATCAAATGTTTGATATTTCATATCTAGAAAATAAGGAATACAAAGATTATATTGCAAAATTAGTTGATGAAGTAGATCAAGTGCAAAATCCAATAGATAAATGGGAACTTTTCAAACGTAAAGTTAAAGAATTTTCCATACTTTATGCAAAAAAATAAAAAAAAAATATGAGACAAAAAATCATCGTAATTGAATGGAGATAGAAACGATTGCAAATAGCCAGTGTAACAGTATTGATTATGGTAAACTGAAAGCACTTTATACCACATAGAATGAGATTTATGACCAAAAAAAATTAAGGGGGCACAAAAACGATCAAAAGCAAAATGGATAGAAAGTGGCAAAAAAAACCCCACGAAATATTTCCTAAATTTTGAAAAACAAAATCAAACATCTAATATAATCAAAGAACTAAAAACATCAAATGGAGATATGATAAATTCCACAAATTCAATAATCGGAGAAATGAATAATTACTATACGAATCTGTTCAAAACCACAAATATTCCAACCGACAAGATTTTGACTTATCTAGACAATATAGTTACCAGTGTTGAACGAGAAAAACAAATTGATGTTAGATGAATTCCCTACTTTCGAAGAATGCAAAAACGCCGTACTTGATATGAAAGGAGAAAAGTCTCCAGGCTTAGATGGTTTATCCTGTGAATTCTACCAATGTTTTTGGAACATTATTGGACCAATTTTCTACGCCGCACTTAAAGAAGTTTTTAAACAAACATAAATGTCTGACTCTCAAAGGCTCTCTGTGATATCACTAATATACAAGAAAGGCGAAAAACAATTGTTAAAAAATTATAGACCAATTAGCTTAACAAATACGGATTATAAAATTATAGGTTGTGTTTTAGCTAAAAGATTACAAAAAATATTATCCAGTACAATTAATGAAAATCAAACGGCTAATGTTAAAGGCAGATACATAGGTAAAAATGCTCGACTAATATTAGATATATTTGAATATTGCGATTCGGAGAACAAAAACGGCATATTATTATTTCTTGACTTTGAAAAGGCTTTTGACTCTGTAGAATGGAACTTTCTTTTTGAAACACTGAACAAATTTAATATTGGCGATCAGTTTCTTAAATGGGTAGAGATATTATATAAAAACCCTAAATTTAAAATGAAAAATAATGGATGTTTAGCTAAAACACGTAGTATGACAAGAGGGATCAGACAGGGATGTCCAATATCTACTTTATTATACTTATTTGTAGCCGAAATTTTGTCCATAAAAATCAAAAACGAACCAAATATATCAGGGATCAGCATAAATGATAAAGAAATCATTAATGTACAACATGCGGATGACTTAACAGTTGCTCTTAAAGACAAGGATTCTTTAGATTTGAGTTTGAAAATTATAAACGAGTTTTGCAATGATGCCGGATCAAAAATCAACATAAACAAGACCGAATGTATTCTTTTAGGGCGGCTTAAAGATATGTATGATGAAATTAATGGCGTTAAAGCAACAAATAACGCTGTCAGGTGTATAGGTATTTATATAGGACACGATAAAGAAGGATGTTACTATAAAAATTGGATGAAAATATATCACGGCATGGACAAGTTATTTGAATCATGGAAACGTAGAAAACTAAGTGTTTGGTAAATCATGTATAAAAACATGTATCAAAACATTAGCAACTTCAAAACTATTTAATATTGCATCTATATTGTGTATACCCGATTAAGAATATATCTGTAAGGTCAAAAGACTCTTATTTAATTTCATATGGGACAAACTGAAAGAATCAAACGAAATACCTTGATAGGCGATATAACAGATTGAGATTTATTAATTATAGATATTGAAAGTAAGTTCAAGGCTCTAAAAGCAGCGTGGATACCGCGATTGTTATCTTCTAAGGGCACTCTATTTGCAATCCTTGAGAGTTTTATGGAAAAAGCTAATTTAAATCTTCATTACGTCTTACAGTTTTCTGAAAGTAATTTAAATGCACTGGATAGAAGAGGCGAACTTCCACTTTTCTACAAATTCTAGTTCATTTATCGAATGTAAACAAAGGTGTAACTTTTTTAAAACAACCCATTTGGAATAATAACAACATCAAAATAAAAGGAGAAACATTATTTTTTTAAAAACTGGGTTTACAGTAATATACCTTACATAAAGGACTTAATAGATGATAACGGGAACATAAAAACACTACAAGTGCTTTCCACTGTTATTAAGAGAAAGTCTAACTGGCTTTGTGAATATAAAACTTTATTATCAGTTATAAAACCATTGTTTAAAAAATATGATTTTACAAATGTTAAATATTTGAACATTAAAAATGAAATGAAAATTCATTTTGCAACAGGGGTGCCATGCTTAAATAATAAAAAATGCCAATTCTTTTATAAAAACTTAATACACAAGAAATTTGTTAAACCGTGTTATCAAACTAAACTTTCTCAAGAGTTTGCAATACCGGTAAATGATTCAAATCTTTGGAAAAATATATACTCGAGAAAAGATATAAATGACAATAAAATAGCTGAATTTAATTACAAAATGCTCCATAATATTCCCTGCAACAATGCATATTTAAGTAAATGGTTAAGGGACAATGGGAATAACTGTAATATATGCAAAACAATTGAAAACACTAAACATTTATTATATGAATGTAAAAATGTCGAACATATTTGGAGAAAATTAGGTTCCTTTTTATTAATCGATATAAAATGGAAACATTTTATTTTAGGCTTTTATTTAGAGCAAGATTGAGTCTTTGGATTTATTTATTTCTTTCATTGCTTATGAAATATATAAAATGTACTGTAGAATTGAATCTCTGCAAGAAACTGAAATAAATGTGTGAAAACGTGTCAAAATGCTCTTATTCAATTTTTTCTATGTTACGTCTTATGAAATGTGACAAACAACGTCTTTTCTCAAAATTCGCTGATACATTGTGTAAGGACCCTGGTGGACCATAATTGTCAAATAGTATCAGAATACTTCTATATTATACATATACTTATACATTGCAATTTTTTTGTTAAAATACAATTTATCCAATATATGTATATTCATTGTTTGAAAACAAAATATATTCGACTTAATATACAAGCTATCTATGTATAAATCGTCAAATCTAGATTTATGTTTTCCTAACTTATTCCTGTATTGTTTATGAATTATTGTTATCTGTATAAAAATGAATAATAAATATTAAAAAAAAAATGTCTGTTGTTTTTCAAATTCGTTGGATTTCTATTCCCTGCTATCACAGTCTCGGAGCCTTTGTCTGGAAACCAAAGGCTCTAAACAATCTTAAAAGGGGAATAACTCGTTAACAGAAAAAAAAAACTCTAAAATTTAAGAAATGATTATGATAATTTTTTGTAAAGTCTATTAGCCCAGAAAATTTGAGCAAAAACTTTTCAGAAATGAGCATGGTATGAAGCCTTAAAGTTTGCGTCTAGGAAGAAAAAAAATTAAGAATAATCTTAACTAGCACAGTAATAGTAAGGTCTTCCGTTGGAACGGACAAATTTAACTTCCGTTCGTTTGTAAGGTGTTTGAAACACAGGAGCAATGAGGAGTGTTAAAATGACATTGCGGTCACTGGACGAATACCATGGACAAGAAACCTTTTACATTGATAAACTCTATCCTGATTTACGATTGGTGACAGTTCAAGGGTTTATCTTTTCCCCTTAAAGAATGAGAAAAAATGTCTCAATAATTTCCTAATAACCCTTGTTCAATATCAAGAACGGTTTTTTAAATCTTATAATGTCAACAGCAGATTTCTTGCTGTTTAGTATGAAAAGCAAGAAAAACTTTAAAGGACAGGTGACTCAAAATCATTTTCTTTTAAAAACATTTTCTTTGATAAATATAAATCAGTTTATAATAATTTTTCTATTTGACTAGGATCAGATAAGAACACACAGCTCAATCAAATGTGTTGAAAATCCCAGCTGCAACGGATCTCCGAGTTTTGCCGATCTTTAATGAGATAAGAAGCCCCTGTGTGTATTCGTCAAAATGACACAGTCAGCAATCTGCTACATAGTAAACAGCAATGGACGAGGATTTATTTATTTACACGTACAGGATAGTGTATTTGTGTTGCAAATGATGATTTTGAAATTCAGATTAAAGTAAATTTATCAAAAGCATACTTTTTTGAATAGCTTAGTGTATGAAGCCTCTCATGAAAACAAAGTAGTAAGATTATAGAATGTACAAACTAGATTACATGTTGTATTGTTGGTAAATAGAGTTTTCGAGAAATTTTGTGTACATAAGATAGTGGTAATAGATATTGAAAAGTAGTAATTAAATTAGAATGAATCTGAAGATTCTGTGATTGATAATCATTTATAGCAGATTATCATCCTGTCAGCCAGACAGGCAGCAACTTGTTCAGATTCTCGATATTCAGTAAAGTTTGATATATATTGTTTGGATATGCATATTGATCCAATCTTGCAGATCCAAAACATTGATTTGAATAAGTTGATATCAATTTAAATTTTTTTTTCTTTATACAAAATCAACTGGGAGCACGATGAGTTAGATTTTTATTATATCACATATGAATCATTTTTGTGTACTATTTGTAACAATAGGTGTTGCTGTAAAAAAAATCATTCATTGTCCATCTGAATTTAATGTCAGTAAATAAGAAGTCATCAGTGTGCATAACATCTCGTTTTTGGGCTTTTTTTTAAGGGTTTGATCAATAGAGAATAAATTATACACAACTCAGAAGTACTAAATCCTGAATACAATGTTAAAAAACTATTCTTTCAGTCTTAACTAATTATGAAAATTGGTAGTTCTTTTAATTAAATTTCAATAAACAAACATTATCAAATATCATACTCAAAAATGAAATTAAAAGATGTTTGGGTTATTAGTATTTAGATTAAGGTAGACCCCTGATTTTGTGGAACTAAAGAAATTTACAAACATTTTGCTTACAGGTACCAGGATTTCTGATAATACCAAAAAATCCTTTATTAAGTCCAATTAACTTAATTATGGTTTTATTTAGGGTTTAAGATCCGGTGAAATTCCTGGTTACGAAAAGTCTCTATACATTATCACTTACTATGTGTTGACAAAATAAAATCCTTTCTATAGCAACAATGATTCCATGTTTTTGATGATTTTTATCTTTTGAAAATCCAACATCTGACATATTTTTTCCTGCATGAAGCACATAGATCAATGAAAAGTTAATAGAACAGGTCACAATTTTTACTCCTATTCATAATTGCTGAGGAAGCAGAAATGGGGTTTTTAAGCTTAGAATAACTCTGTTAATGTACAAGGTTCTCCAACTTTTAATAGTAATGAGCAAAAGTTAATAAATTCAGATTTTAGATAAAAGCAAGTTAGAAATCCCTATGGTTGAAAGATACAACGAATGGGAAGTGTGTCGGCTATTACGTCGCACCGAAGGTTTCGATCTCAGAGGCTTCAGATATGCATATTGAGTTCACGCGTCTTATCATCTCAGTAATTCAGCAATAGCTGTGAAACAGATGGGAGTAGTAGGGAAAATTTTGCAGAAATTGTATCAAACTCACAATCCAACTTTTTGGTCAATGTTTTTGTGATTGTGTCAACTGTCCTTTAACAGTATTATCTCCAAGACGATTAGACTTGGGAACAAAAGCGTCTGGATAACCGAGGTTACATTGTATCAGAAAAAAAACCCAAAGAAATTGTTGCTTTTCTAATTTATAAAACCATTACGATTTTTAAAGTAAGCAATTGCAGTTAAAATTATTGAACTGCTATGGAAATCTACCATTGAAAATCACGTACATCCGTAAGTAACAATGCATGTAATATACTTGCGGTAAAAATAAACTGTGAAAATTACAATAAACAAATTTTATTTTTTGTAATAATGTTAACACATGTATTCATAACAACATCTCATAACACATTAATGTCAACGTCGAATAACGTCAATTTCAGCACATTCAAAAGTCACTGTCATTTGAAATTGAATTAATAAAATTAATAACGCGTGTGACCACCATTTGCGTTCAGGCATGCTTGACAGCGACGCCTCATTGGTGCCACTAAAGTGTTCAGAAATGCTTTAGGGATGATGTTCCAGATGTTGGTTAAAGCCTGGCCTAAATCAGCCGATGTCACTGGCTGATTTGGTAAACGGCGTAAACGTCTTTCCGTTTCATCCCAGACGTGCTCGTTCGGCGACAAATCGTGGGAAACAGCTGGCCAAGGCAAGACATCGACATTCTGTTGTACAAACAAGTCCCTGACTACACGTGCAACGTTTGGCCTTGCGTTGTCTTGCTGCAGAGTAAAGTGATTTGGATGTCTTTGTATGAAAGTTATCACATGACGCTAAATAATTTTATCTCGATAGCGTTCGCCGGTTAGATTTCCATTGACAATTTGTAGAGGGGTCCTTCCAGTGCTGATATTCCATCCCACACCCTAACGCTAACTCCATCAAATTATCGACCTCCCTAACTCAACGATACACCCTACAACGGCCGTCACTGCTCTCCAAATGAAATCTGGATTCATCAGTGAACAGAATATTGGCCCAGTCCTGTATTCTGAATCGCAGATGTCGTGTGCACTATGCTAGTCTGGCGATACGATGACGTTGAAGCAGTACTGGGTGCACCGCTGGACGTCTTGGTCTGATGTTTTGCTCGCGCAGACGATTACGCACAGTTCTTGAACTAATTTGTCGAAGTCCCGGAATGCTACGGGCAGTCAAACTTGCTGTCTAGAAACGATTTCTCAGATGCACAAGTCTAATTTTGTTGACATGTTGACGTGACGTCACACGATGTCGCCCAGAGCGCGGTCGATCCAGTGTTGCCAGATTATTGAAAACGTCTCCATAATGACTGGATGGTGTTCCGATGAACTCCAAAGTGTCTTGCTACAGTATTTGGTGTCATTCCAGCTTGCAGCATCCCAACAGCACGATTACGTTGGTTTTCGTTGAGTCGTGGCATGACAAAGGGGTAGATTTTGTTGAAACTAAAGTGATTTCCTTAAAAAAAAAGTTTAAACAAATCCTTTACAGTTCTTATATCAAACAGTATTGGCCCGTAAAACTCGTGCGTACAAATTCTCAATAAACAACAGGTGCTCACTACCCATGAAAACGTCCGTGCACCCGGACGGTTACCATCCGATATTGTCAAAAACATTACCATTATCGATTATTTGAATTGTATGAATACAAACATTGGATATAGAAAAATTATACTAAATTTTATAATGCACAGTTTCTTTTTTTCCGCTAGTATATATTTAAGGGTCCTTGAAAAGTTTGCCATACAATTCCATTTTTTTTATATCCCTCAGATATACGGAATTAAAGCATACAATCGACTTGAAAATGACACAAAAAATGAAAAAAATGTATTGTTTTTTACAAAACCAAAATTTGTGCTATGTAACTCGGAACTTGCAGGTTCATATATTGAAGTCTATTTGCACTACAGATATAGCAAAAATCGGTGACATAACCAGTTTGACAAAGATTTAAAAACACATTTTGTGATGTATTGTCCTTAAAAGTAAAAGTCACGTGATATCGATGACCCTGATAGTTTTATCCTTTTTGTGTGAAGTTCATTTAAGTTGGAATTTAAAAAAACAATGATTAATATTCGGGTTTAACAAATTTATTAAATTTGCGCAATTTTTTCACCATGCGTTTGCAATGGGTACATATTTAATTTTACCGCATTAACCCGTTAAATTTTTTGTTGTCTGATGAGTTCATCGTTGTTTTGCTTATGCATATATAATCAATCTGCAACTTCAGCCAATCAGCGGTAAGCCGAATCCACCAATAAGAAAGTTTGTGGTTAGGGAGCAGGTCTTGTTTATGAATGATGTAGCTGACACATTT
This sequence comes from Magallana gigas, assembly GCF_963853765.1. Taxonomy (NCBI): domain Eukaryota; kingdom Metazoa; phylum Mollusca; class Bivalvia; order Ostreida; family Ostreidae; genus Magallana; species Magallana gigas. The sequence goes on along the minus strand of NC_088853.1, from coordinate 79,535 downwards.
CAGAAATACTATCGAAAAAAAAAACCCAAAGCCGTTCTAATTATATAACTCACTGATGTTTTTGGGATACTTTAACCATCACAACAAGTGCGCATATAATAGAACAACAGGGACCATGTTTGCAGAAATCGTTTGTAATGTGGTCATAATATCAACACCAGTAAACCAATCACGAATATGGGGGAGTTATAAGTAAATAAACTTATGAAGGTTTATTTTTTTTTAAATAATTAAACAAGGAAGATGAAATTGGTAAGTGTTATGGTGAATATGGAAAGTGATTAAGTTTGGACAGGAACGCAATTCGTAAAATGTAGAAATTGTAATATAGTACTTCAATCTAGATATACATGCAAGTTTTTCAGAGTCGACACGACACTCCGCGCTCATAACTGGGCAATTAACATGACCGTCAGTGTCTAATCTCCAAAGACATAATGGGTTACTGGAGAATCCCTTGACTTGCCTTTATGACAAACATACAACAGTCGGGTCAACATCATCAACTTTCGTTCAAGGATTACACTCAGTTAAACATATTCATCAGACTATAGCCATGTCAACATCATCAACTGTCGTCCGAGGATTACACTTATTAAGGTTTTCCGCTCTCAGCGGAAAACCTTACTATTATTCTGAAAAATTTTCAAATTTCTTATTATTTTTTTTTTCTTCTAGACGCCAACTTTGATCCTTAATATCTCGCTCGTTTGTTCACCGATTGTTTTGAAATTTTCAGGACTGATAACATGCCACGTGATGTTGTCGTTGCATATTTTAGTTGAGGAAAATCCATATCCGGTTTTGAGTTATTCCCCTTTTAGTAAAATTTAACGACTTCTTTTGTCCAGGGGGGTTTAGCTATAACGATGACTGGCAGAGTCTCAAAGATGGGCTGGTTTGGAAGCTAGTACATTGAATTTGTGCGAGATATATTTCATTTATTATTTAAATGCAAATAAAAGGGGTGGTATAGATGTTGAAACAAAGGTAAGACATTTTTTTAAAAAAATTCGCGTATTTTCGGTGTTAGTTTTCTACTTGATAAAAATTTGTTATAACATGTATTTTAAAAGTTCTTGGTCTTACTCAGACCTTTCATTCGGTATACAGAAAACGGAGCTGGCCCCTATAATTAGGGAGTTAGAGGCGTCCAAAGTTTCTTGTCAATAACTTAAAAAGGAATAAAAATTTCTAATGCATTATTGAAGCAAAGTTGTAAAGAAATTAATTTTGAATCCTTCCATAGTATTCAATTTAATGTTTTCGTAATTTATAGTTAGTATTTGCAGAAACAATTGTTGTCAGTTCGGTCCATTTTTGTGGGGGTGCGCACGTTTATGAGGTTATGAAAGGACTTCTTGTAATGCACTAACCGATACATGTAGCGCGCAAAAATAATTCCACATAAAATTCCCAAATGTTTATATTCATATGTACATTTTCATTTCATAAAGATGAACCTCTCTGACCTTATTTTTGTTGTTTGTTTCATAACTGTGCCCCTGTCTATATTTAGATGCATTACGAGACTCAGGTAACCGATCGATAGGAGAGTCGCTAGCTGTATTCATGGCCGTTGCCTAGACGACAGTGTATGTGCTTGTAGAGCTGGACGTTCACGTTTAACACCCCACTGTGTTACTTTGAATTGTTTCAGTACTGGGAGATGTGTTAATAAAATGGTTCCAATACATGGTAATTAAACTCAAATTTTCTACAATACGTATACACGGCCGTCTTATAAAGCACAATGCGTTTTACTGACATGACAAATGTACGCGAACGCGGGATTGCTCCCGTTAGAACATTTCTTTTAAAGCAAAAAAAAAAAATACTGATTTGCGATGGACATAATATAATTATCATCGTGGAGATGATTTTAAAAAGTGAATGTTATATTCGTATACGATAATATTTGAATCCTAAGCCGCTAGTTTTAAGTTACGATTATTAGGGATATTAATTATGACTTGCCCCGCGTTTCACGTTTTTTACTTGCAAAACATCTACAAACGAAAATACCAAACAACCTTCAGCAGCAACTTATAAATTATTTATTCCATACACAATTCTAAAGAGGTAATTAAATAAATTTTATAAATGCTTTATACTTGTACTCGCTATCTTCCATGGAAAAAAGTGGCATGGAAAAAATGTTGTTCAATGTTCATCAAATACGCTGTAGCCTTAGCAATCGAAAATAATTAACAAACTGTATATTGATAGATTGACATATCAACAAACATTCAGACCCGCAATGTGTTTTTTTACAAGTTCTATAAAATGTAGACCTAATGACTGAATTATTTACCGTTTTCCGTCTGCGTTATTTTGAATCACGTGTGTACGTTATGTGTAGCCATATAGATGAACACTTTAAGTGTTTAATTTTTAAAAGAAATTGTGTACATGCAGAGCAATGCAATGCTAGGACAATTAAATTTCAACAATGTATATGGTGAGGCCGGTCGGACTGATACTGGTTCTACTTGTTCTACAAATAGCGAATGTAAGACGAAGTGTTGGGGGTGTAATATTTTAAACAAATATAAGTATTGCTTTCTTAAAAGCTTGCATTACTCAACTTAGTATTTTATTGGAAGCATTCTTAGTTACCTTAGCTGCATATATGTACCAATGACAATGAACTTTATTCTCAATAAACTGTGTTTACAGTGTAGAGAAGATATATACAAAAATTACATTGTGAAGAAGGATTAGTACATGTACACGCTCGGTCTGTATCCCGGAAAAATTGACTACCATCCGAAATTTTTCATACAAGGTCTACACACTTGCAGCTAACATTACCTTTAAAAATACATTTTAGAATTTGCCGCTGTTTATAAATTCATTAAAAAGACGCGCATAATCAAGTGGTAATATGTCGTTTGATATGGGATTTATGACGTTTATTTATATCGTTTTCATTAAAATTATTTCAAGCTTGTGGGTGGAATGAAATCAGTTTCACATGTTATATGACATAAAGATGTCCTCTCCCCACTTTTTCTCGCAGCAACTATTTTTTTTAAAATTTACATACAAAAATTGAATTATCATGGAGTTGCCTCCCCCCCCCCCCCCATTTTGGTAGCATGTAAAAAAAAATGGTGTGAAAATCATGAAATTATGGGTGAAATTTTGACAATTTTGAAAAATTCAAAATTATTCTTTTTTTTTTCATTTTTTGCTTGTCAAGATTTGTTGGATGAGTTTGCCCCCCCCCCCCACCACTTTCAAAAACGATGCTACGTGTCTGGAAATTACTCATTTCTTTATTCCCTTCTTTAATAAACAAAACAAACCAACAAACATAACCGATCCAGATAAATATAATTACATGTATCAAAATTAAACTTCAAAAACTAACTACACATTCATCCGTCACCCACAATATTGCCTTTTCGATATTTGTCATCGTTGTAGACCCGTGTAACAATCTGTTAAGTAGGTGCTTGCACGACAAAGAACCCTTTGCTGATCTACATTTTCATTAACGCATACAAAGAAAAAATATATTTTGATTTATTTTTGAATTTCTTTTGATGTAAATAAAAAAGAAAGAAGAAATTGGTTCTCAGTCTCTCTTTATGCCTGTTTGTTAGCGGTTAATCCAAGTTCATTTTGAATATCCTTTTGTAATTTAAAAAATGCGATGTAATTTTTTTGTTCATGCAATATTTCGGATAAAGCAATGAAGAGTTGTCTCTTGAAATTTTATTAGACCATAAAATTGTAAAATGCTAACATTGAAAATTGTGCCCGATTTCTTTCTTTTTTTAAGGTAAAACTTTATTGATTTAAAAAATGATTCTTTGAGACAAACAAATTGACATAATCAATAAAAGTTTGACAATCTCTAACTGCAGGTCTGTAGCTTTTAGTCTGAAAAAGAATCGGATGGACGACCTAGGACACAGATCGTCCATCCGAATTTCTTGAAAATTGCCATTTCTTTCGTACGCGGACGCAATACTCACCGAGACTAAATGGTTCGTAAGTTTTAAGTTTTAACTACTTTGAAAGATAATATTGGTTCTCTGATAATTATGAACATGAATTATTAAATAACAATGGTTAAAATTACAGTAAAATTACCGGCACCGGTCTTCTCCATGCGCGGATCTAGAAGGGGAAGGGTTCCAGACCCCCCCCCCCACCCCAGCGAAATTTCTTTCAATTACGTGTACATTATAAACTTACTAAATATGCATCGGACATCCCTTGGCAAACTCAAAAAACTGTCTGACTTTTCAACCCCCACCCCGGAAAAATTTTCTGATCCGCGCATGTTCCCCCTCCTCGAAATACAAAATTATTCTTCAAAACCCCCTGTAAAATTTCCAGGATATCCGCATATATACTAAGAGATTCATTGGCGCTTGCGTTCGATAAAAATGCGTGTAAAACGTTTGCCAATGGTTTTTTTTACCTTCGTACCGGGCATAACCATAGTCCCACTCTGTGAATAAAATGCGGCGAATCAAGCTAGAGACAACGTGTTAAGATCTGTATTTGCTTATAAACATGTAGTATCATCGTGCAAAATGTACTGTTCAATTATAATTTTTTTTTTACTTTACTTGTAAAATTCAACATCTGTTTCGTATAATTTTTTCTCACAGTTTATTTCTTACAAAGTTACTTTTTTATTTAGTGATTGACATGTACACTTTTCAGACTTAATATGTGATTTCAAAGAGACAGAGTGTCATGTCTCAAGGACTGTTTATCTCTTAAAACAACATTGTGCAATTATCAGATTTTCATTTTTTGGACATCAAAGACTCATTGAGTTTATTTAATTATTTTATATCTGTGAACCTTTCACTCAGCTTACTTATATCATTACCTGTCAATTTATACTCATTGTTAAGATTCTAAAAGTTGCAATCTCCGAAACAGTGCAGACAATGGGACAAGCAATATCATGATATTTCACAAAAAAGATTTACCGATGCATGTTTAAGATGTCAGCATTTACATTCACAATTGATGAAAATGTTATATGGCATGTTATAACAACAGCGAGCAAGAGTTTTCAAGTGAAAGGGACGTTAACAATGCAGTGCACGCGTGTAATCCTGATTTAAAAATAGATCAGGCATTCCACCATATTTGAACGGTGAAAAAGGGGGAGGGGGTCATCGCAATAAGTTGTGACATATTGTCTATTACGGTACAATGTAAGTAATAATTGGCATTGGATTATCATTATTGCAAGAGAGTCATCAGTTTGGGTTAAAACAAATAAATATTTATACAGCTGGAATGTTTACTGGAGGACCTAAATCGCCAAAGCGGGGTGTGACCCGATTTTCGTTCAGTTGGGCGATTTCATTAATCTTGAAAAGGGGTCATAACTCGCGTGTCTTACTAAATGTACATTACTACATTTAACAATTACTAATCAAGCTAGTGTGTTTTTTTTTAATTCGATAGAATTCTTCCAAAACATCCGATCCAATGTATAATATACATGTATGTAGCTGTTACAAAACAAATGTCAAAAAATTCATCTGACCCCTCTGCCAATGGATGAGTTCATTCCTTGCGTGAACGCTAATAGCATGATTTCGCGCCATAATATCTCATTCATAATTTTTGCGCGCCGAATAGTTGACGAGTCCGTTGGGATCATGTGAATACCCCAGAGCACACCATGTGTTTACATCACAGGCACGTAGCATCGGGGGTTGGGGTGAGGGAGGCTGCTTTCCCCTCCCCACTGTTTTGGCAGCTGGCACTTTTCTTAAAGGAACTTGGACACGATTTAAGATCAAAAATTTTATTTTTATTTTTTATGTATAAAATGTGCATTTGTGCATTTTAAATGATTGACCAAAATATTGAATGTTAAAGTCAAGTTACAAGCGAGTTACAGAGATAAGAATTGGTTGTTATGTAAACAAAGCTCGAGTCTTATAGTTGTTTACAAAAAATTTAATGTGGAAAATTACCATTTCTTAGACAAAATGACATGAAAAAAAAACAATTTAAAATAATGCATATCATCATAAATACTATAATCAGCAAAAGAGAGATACATTTGATTGAAACTTACACCAATACAACAAAAATGTAAAAAATGACAATATTGAGCTTTACCAGGTCCCTTTAACTTTATAGGATAAATGGAAATATCATGGAACCCCCCCCCCCCAACCCCCCAACCCCCCCCCCCCCCCACTTTTGTAGGAGCATGCAATAAACGAAACTGCAAATAAAGAATTCTAATTGAATTGAAGTTATAGTTAGGGTTTTTTTTTTATGAATTTGAGAATTCAACCTTTTTTAATTGCTTGTCAAGATGATTTTGATGAAGCTGCCCACACACATTCAAAAACAATACGTGTTTGTATACCCTTTCATATTTCATATGGTTGGAAATTTTTAAAAATGCCTTTCATTTGATTTTCCATCTTAATATAACAAATACAATTTTAAAAAACGACTATTTACTCTCCAGCTTTCAAGCTTACATGCACTTATATGATATGTGTACATTCCTAAAAAACTAAATTAATAAAATAAATTAATTTTAAGTGATATATGTACATATTCTAGATCGAAGAAAAGACTGACATTTCGTCTTAAATTTGCACGTTCCGTTTATAAATTTATGATCAGCAACGAAAGTTGAAATTCATTTCTGATAAGATAGCGTAATTAATACATGCATGCTTTCATTGAATAAATTTGTTTCGTCAGGCAAGCTTTTTGGACAGCTATTACTTGTAAATAGTTATGTACAATTGTTAATGTGCAGTCTGGAATACGGCGGCCAGCCCCGGCCACGTCCGACTCTCCCAGAGTTTTGAGTCCGGAGGCCACTTGTTTGTAACATGTCTGTCTGTTAAATTGTTATAATGTTGCCATCGTTGAGTGTCGTCCAATTAATATGGAATCCTGCATCAATTGCCTGTTTATTTCTCTGGAACTGTATACTGGTGGACCTTCGGGAATACGGCAAACCTACCCTTCGTTTTAGCTTACAGCCCACAGCGCGCCACAACCTTATACCTTATACACTTTACGCCAACATTCCCTCACCCGGTTCGTACTGCACACGGCCGATGCAGATCCAGACGAATTCTCTAGCACCGTAAAATCTACGCGGTCACAGAAATATTATACAATTATTTAATGCTTGAGCAGTCAATAGACCAGAATTTTTTTCCCTTGGTGCAGGGAACAGCTCAGTATGATCTATGGTTTATTGACTGTTCAAGCATTACATTGCATGCATTACAACATCTCAATTTAATAGTAGTTTAAACAAAAGAAGGGGGGCTTAAACCCATTAGATTTTAAATAGTCTTTTACCTTATTTGAGGCTTTAAAGCTGTTGATTATTTGATACTCCATTTTGATAACATTGAATTTAGTTTCACCAAGTACTAAAAACAACGTCTATGTAAAGGAATATACATTCCCTGAGAACTATCGAAAGGATGTAACATTAACATACCCGCGTTCTGAAATACGTTGCCGCTCCAATAGATTGCAGTCTATTGACCGGCGGTCCAATAGATCGCAGTCTATTGACCGGCGGTCTAATGGATCGCAGTCTATTGACTGGCAGTTCAAAATAGACGCAAATATTTAATTGGTAATAAAACAACAAAATCCGTTTGATTATGTAATTAAATACTTTGTTTCTCAGTGTTTGTACATCTAATATTGTACTATGGTCAGCTATAAATTTTTTGTAATACGTCACAAGTATGACGCAGCTACGACGGAAAACCTAATCGTTGCTTGCAACGAACTCGTCTCTAGTTTAAAATATAATCTCTACATTGCAATTTGTCGAGAGAAGAACGACTATCCTTCAAAAAAGGGGGGGTGAAGTCACCCTTTTGAGGTAAAAAAAAATTTTAAACCTTCACTTTTTGAAACCTTGAAAGGAATACCACACATATAAATTCATAGCGAAAGCTGATATGCTGTACATTTGTAAAATATATTGAGGGGGAGACATAATTGCCATTAAAAAAATGTAGTATTGGCTTTTATAATATCATCATTGCTATCAGTCATAAATTTTATTCACACTTTACATACTTAATGACTAAAACGTCTCATGACCCGTAAAAACTATATTGACTACCTTGAACTTGAAGCAGGTGTCTTGGGCAGATCGACACCCCCACCCGTACCCCACCTTTAAAAATTCAGCAACAAACTACAAAAAAAAGAAGCCAGGAAGACAACAAACACAAACGCTAGTAATTGAAGGCACATGACACACAAGATGTGTGTAGTGTTATATTCTGTCAGGTTCTTTTACAAGCAGACATCGACACAAAGTTGGGGTAGATTCTGTCTTTTGTATTTTAAACATTGAAACACACGAAGATCCTATCCGCGATCATCCGGCGTAGAACACTTTCTGATCAGCAGACCGAGCGTCTAGAATAAAGAATGATCCAATACAAACAAAGATCCAATACACCCATGTGTCGGTGATTAATCACAACGAGAAATCGTATTTAATTAAAACGGCGCTTAATCATCTCTGAATTAATACCTACTTCTACCACTTCTAACTAATAATTATTATTTGTCCGATTGCTAATATAAAAAACCCAGCGTCAGATGCTTGTTGATTAAAAAAACCCATATGTGATAAATTGGCGATGAAGGGGGCGATGTATGATATTATATTGATTCTACTAGCAGCGTCAAATGAAACGTGTGGCTTTTAACACAGATATTCTTTACACCCAGGCATCCGGCACAAATCATTATCACCCATGATGGGCGATTTACACCTCTTATTTAATAATCTCATATCAGATACACATTTTTCACTCTAAAAGGTATTTGTTGCAAAATAGATTACTCTTCAGCGAAATTAATTAGGATTGCATTTCAATATCTTCCTTTATCTGGACATGATCAGATTTTCCCGCCATAATTCATAGAGATAGGGAGACAGGCCACTAGCTTTTCATTTGGACAAGCATCGATGGCTGAACATCTTGACAATTTTAAAGAAATTAAATTCTTAAGTTCAAGGTTGACGCTATGAATTAATCAATTGATGGGCAACAGAATACATTCAAAAATGCAGACTGCTATGCATACATGTACTCCATTTAACGAAAAATATTATGTTTCGCACTAGGATATAATGTCCTAGTTAAAGACAGCTTATATAAAAATTGCATGGCATTATGCTGATTATAATGTTTTTGAAGTTTATATTATTTTATCACAATAAATCGCCCTGTAAATATACATAAATATAATTCAATTTCATATACATGTTTAATGCACTTAATATTTACAATTGATTTCACAAGCCATAAAATACATGGTTTATAAATGCTATAAATAAGACAGAGTTATTCCCCTTGTCACGGCATTTTATAAAACACTTAATTCAGATCTATCATCAAGATCAGTATTAAACATTCATATGTCAATTATATATTCTTGTAAAAAGTATAAAATTAAGCATATATTTATGACAAAGAATAAGTACCTGTTTATGGAACAGAGCCTTCAGTCTTAATTACTGAATCTACTGTAACAGCATGAGTTACAGTATGAAGTATGACTGTAATTAAAAAACACATTCACTCTAATATCTTTCACACTTTATACATTAAATTTAGTTTGATAACTCAGAATAAATTATGAGATGATTAATTTACAACTTGTTAATTAGAAGAGAAAAGTTAGTACTTACATAATTATGGGTTCTGCTCAGTCTCTTATAATATAACTATAATAAAGCCAGAATTTCAAGTCAGCCCAGATTGGCAGTAGCTGACTATATGTTTTTGTCTTAGGTCAAAGTTTTGGAGATAACAGTTTTAACCAATGACATTTAAGGAATAAATAAAGCTGAAATACTACTCGTACCCTCTTACAGGTGTACTGAGAGTATCAGTGGTGGATCAAAAGATTTAGTTATTTATGAATTATTTATTTAAATATTTTATTTTATTATCTAATTAATTATTATTTTTATTCAATGTATACACAATGTTGAAAAAATGATACATACATTATTGCTGGTCAATATTAATTGACACATAGCTTTGTATAATAATTAATTAGTTAAAATAGATTTTCATATTCATAAATGTACAATCTCGAATTGTACATTTGAATTATTTTAAATATACCAACTATTACAGTAGGATCAGGTGCCTAGGAGAAGTGAGCATCCTCTGCTGACCGGTCACACACGCCATGTGCTCTTTGTCATATTCTAGAAAAAACGGCCCGTAAACAATTAGGTGATTAATTATGGTCTAACAATTAGTATGAAAAACGTTATGCAGCACGCGACCCAGGTGAAGATTGGATTTACTGACAAGGTCGTTGTATCGACCATAGAACTTACGAAAAGATGACTTTAAACGAGACTGTTAAAAGTCATGTTTATCAACTTGTTTTTCAGTAGCTTGCCTCGCCTTAGAAACTGAAAGAGCATGCCCTTGCGTATCTAATGCATAATATGCAGGATGTGTGATATGCAGGTGATGGAGGTATATTGCTACATAAGTAAGGAAAGGTGATTATAAAAAAATTGAAGTCATCGCGTCTATCATAAAGTTTTGTTGTTAGGTTACCATCAATGTCCATTTACAGTAAAATATCCAAATATGACACATATGACGCAGACTCTATGGTATCTTTTATTTCAAGTTCCCTGAGATATATCGAGTCGACGTAAGGATGGAAATAATATTTGTTAATTGATTATACGTCTTCGATATACCTGAATATTAAGTTGAAGGCCATAGCAAATGATTTTTTTTTTCACGTTCGAGTTTTTGTATAGAATACAAAAATAGGTCTGTTAACAATGGGGCATAATTGGTACCCATGGGGTTTCCCACAGATTTTTGGAAGATTTAATTTTCTAAAACTACATAGATGTCTATCAGAAACACAAACATCTTTTAAATGTCAACTTCAGAGTACTTGTGTGTGCAATTAGAATTGTTTTTAAGAAAATAATATTTTTAGATTTCCAATGACAAGGTAAGCATTTTTACGACTTCTATTTTTATTTAAGAGACAACTGTTGATGATATTAAAAAGCATAGCCTTTAATTTGTCATAGGGAGTGGTTGAATAAAGCATTGAAAAATCGTATGTTTTGATGCTATTGATTTTGGTAAGATTTTGTAACCTCAAAGTTTCTTATAATTCTTTAGAGTTTTGTAGTATCCACATCTGATTCACACCACTTTTGGAGTATATTGTTGTACAGTACTCTAAATGTTTCTCCTTCACTACTGTAAGAATTTTAGTAAGGAGTAAAGAGATGGGTTTGGTAAAACATTTACTGGAACCTGCTTTATGTCTCTGTTTGTAAGGACGTTTGTGAAGCTTTGGAATCCAGTACATATACGGTAAATCAAATTTCATTTTATTTATTTGGGATATTAAAGATATCCATGTACTATTTATGATTTTGAAGTTTTTCGTGCTTGGAAAGGCTGCAATGGGTGTAAGTAGGATTACCATGTGTAGATCTGGAACCTAGTTCTTAGAAAATACAATTAATATAATGTGCCTTTCAAACAAAGACAATGTTGTTACTTGCCTCATCAGCAGGCATTAGTACATATTGATCGTGCATTACATCTAGTTCTTCTCTCACTTCTGGTTTACTGAAAACAGAAAGATAGATTGTTTTCATTTGACCTCGTTTAATACGAGATTTTAATATACATCTAATGCCTTTAACCTACTCTAACAAGGTATCAAATTCTTCTTTTGCAGATTTTGCCCATCGTTTGGCGTATTTTTCAACAGAATTCATGTTATATATAAAATTACGACGCCATGTGAAGGATCTAGGTTCCCAAAATGTTGGTCCTCTCATAATAAGTGATCTTAGGTCTTCGTTGTTAACTAAATTTACATCAGAAGTGGTGACGTGTCCAGCAGGACTATAGTTGTAGGGTGAAGAAGACCATGAGCACGCTGGAGGATTACCTTTGAGATGTTCGATATTAAAGTCTTGTAAAGTTTGTTTGTATTTGAAGAGTTTGGAAGCAAATGTTTAAGTATTATTGTAGGAAATACAAGGAGTTGACTTTATCTTGAAATATAGTGGGATGCTGGACTGAACTTTTTATGATTAAGAATATTGCTATTATTAACGGCATCGATTCCCTTATTGGCATACTTAAGTATGAAAAAAAATAACGTGGTGCATGAGCAGTTTTTCGGTTTAGGTTTATAAAGCCGATGATGAGCAATATTCATAATCATGGATCCGAGTCTGTAATCCGGTGTAGAAAAGTCAAAAAGTGGCTTTTCCCTGACTTTTCAAAAAGATTCTTAAACTCTTTCAAACCGACAGAATAAAGTCTGGTGCAAATGTAATGGAGATCAAGTTGTTTATTAACATTAAGTAATCATGAATCAATGGAAACATTGTATCAAAACCAAAGTACAAGAAAAAACAAAATGAAATCATAGAAGATGCATTGGTTGATCTTTGAATTTTCCAGCTGGTGAACATTAATTTAATCCGTGAAATTTACTTTTAAAAATAGTAAAATTAATTCGTCAGCATTGTGGAAATTGGCGTGAATAGAAAATATAGTAAAAAATTGCAACGTAAATGAACACATCTCAAACTAGGACACAGCGAATTATGATTGGGTTATGATAATAATCCGGTTAATATTTTCCGACAAAATTAAAATATCAAGCGCAGTTCTTTTTATTTAGAAATATCAAAAGACACGTTTAATTTGTTGCTTTTTAGTACAAAAAGCAAAGAAAACGCAAACAGTATGAACTTCCAGACGAATAGACTTGGGATTAAAAGCATCCGGATAACTGAGGCCACATTGTATCAGAAAATTAAAACTAACTAGAGACGAGCTCGTTGCAAGCAACGATTAGGTCTTCCGTCATAGCTGCGTCATACTTGTGACGTAATGTAAAAAAATGAAAGCTGACCATGGTACAATATTAGATGTATAAACACTGAGTAAAAGAAACAAAGCATTATACTACATGTTTATAAGCAAATATAGATCTTTTGATTCGCCGCATTTTATTCACAGAGTGGGACTGTGGTTATGTCCGGTATGAAGGTAAAAAGACCATAACAAACATTTTACACGCATTTTTATCGAACGCAAGCGCCAATGAATCTTTTAGTATATATGCGGAGATCCTGAAAATTCAACAGGGGGGATTGAGGAATAATTTTCTTTTTCGAGGAGGGGGAGCATGCGCGGATCAGAATTTTTTTTTTCCGGGGTGGGTGTTGAGGGTCTGACGGTTATTTGAGTTTGCCAAGGGATGTCCGAGGCATATTTTTGTTAAGTTTGTAATGTACACGTAATTGAAAGAAATTTTGCGGGGGGAGGGGGGTCTGCAACCCTTTCCCTTCCTTTCTAGATCCGCGCATGGAGAAGACTGATGCCGGTAATTTTACTGTAATTTTAACCATTTTTATTTAATTATTCATTTTCAAAATTAACGGAATGCCAATATTACCTTTCAAAGCAGTTAAAACTTAAGATACGAACCATTAAGTCTCGGTGAGTATTGCGTCCGCGTTCGAAAGAAATGGCAATATTCAAGAAATTCGGATGGACGACCTGGGTCCTAGGTCGTCCATCCGATTCTTTTTCAGACTAAGAGCTACAGACCTGCAGTTAGAGATGATCAAACTCTTATTGATTACGTCAATTTGTTTTGTCTCAAAGAATCATTTTTTAATCAATAAAGTTTTACCTTAAAAAAAGAAAGAAATCGGGCTCAATTTTCAATGTTAGCATTTTACAATTTCATAATCTTATAAAATTTCAAGAAACAATTCGTCATTGCTATATCCGAAATATTGCATGGAAAAAAGATTTACATCGCTTTTTTATTAAATTACAAAATGATATACAAAATGAACTTAGATTAACCGGTAATAAACAGGCATAAATAGAGACTGAGAACTAATTTCTTCTTTTTTTTTTTTTTTTTACATCAAAAGAATTTCAAGAATAAATCAAAATATAGTTTTTCTTTGTATGCGTTAATGAAAACGTAGATCAGCAAAGGGTTCTTTGTCGTGCAAGCACGTACTTAATAGATTGTTTTACGGGTCTAAAACGATGACAAATATCGAAAAGGCACATGCAATTATATTTATCTGGATCAGTTTTGTTTGTTGTTTTGTTTTGTTTTTTAAAAAGGGGAATAATGATAATGAGTAATTTCCAGGCACGAAGCGTCGTTTTTGAAAGTTTGGGGGGGGGGGGCAAACTCATCCAACAAATCTTGACAAGCAAAATGAAAAAGGAATTTTGAATTTTCCAAAATCTTAATAATCTAATCCGGGGGGGGGGGGGGTTGCTTAGTATATCCGAAACTTCAATTTCACTCCTAAATTTATGATTTTAATCTCATACCATCTTTTTACGTACTTCAAAAATAGTGGGGGGGGGGAACTCCATGATAATTCAATTTGTATATGTAATTTTTTTTTAAATTAGTTGCTGGGAGAAAAATTGGGGAGGGGGGCATGCCCCCTGCCCTCCCCCCTCCCCCTGATTCAACGTGCCTGAATTTACCGATATGAAATCAAGCATATTTTCCGATATGAAGTCAAGCATATATTGAGGAACGTGTCGTCTGACCTTAAAGCATATTGGAAAAACAAATATTGTATCAAGCAGTAATTATGCGCAGATCATGCATGCATTCCTCTATGATTTTCACAATAACATGTATCGGTTTCTACTCGTACTTACTGAGGAGAAATACATTTCCAAAGAGATGATATCAGTAACTTATAGTTCATTTAACAGTTAAGTTCCACCTTGTCTTCTGCCACATGCAAGCACGTGTGTAATCCTGATTTAGAAATAGGTATCATGACCGGTGGGGGGAAGGGGGGGTGGGTTGTCATCGCAACAAGATTGTGTACTAGTGTACTAGAGTGTACATTCATTGTTAATTTATAATTGATGTTGAAATATTTTTAACAAACAAAATCATTAATTTATTATAACATGCAGTCTGGAAAGTTAACTGGAAGAACTAAAATGCCAGGGGTTTTTGTTTTCTCTATCTGCTGGACGGTTTCATTTGTCTTAAATGTATAGGGTGTAAGGATGTCCGCCTACTAAATACACAATCATGCCCACACGTCAACCGATTACAAATGGTTGTATTATGGATTTATAAATCGTTCTAAAACACTGAATCTGATATATCATTGTTAACAATTCAAAACTTTGAACGATTAAATTGGTTTTTATACTTACGAAAGAATCAATCCTAACCAATAGACATTTTATTTACATGACTCCTCGCAAGAATGTCTCATTCATTAATGTTTCGCAGTTATAGTAGACGAGTCCAAAAAAGGAACTTTTGAGACACATCATACAATGGGACCATATACCGTGAATGCAGTTTACTTTGCGTCTATTTTCTTATTTTGAGAGTCCTTCTTATCATTGCTTGAAAATGAGGGAAAGCCTTGAATATTGTTAATCTTTATGTCCTATAACAAGTGAAACTGTTTTCATTCCACCCACAAGCTTGAAATAATGAAATAATGTTAATGAAAACAATATAGATAGTCGTCATAAATCCCATATCAACCGACATATTACCACTTGGATCTGCGCGTCTTTTTGATGAATTTATGAACAGCGGCAAATTCTAAAATGTATTTTTAAAGGTAATGTAAGTTTGTAGCCCTTGTATGAAAATTTTCGGATGGTAGTCATTTTTCCGGGATGCAGACCGAGAGCTACATATATGCAGCTAAGGTAACTAATAATGCTTCCAATGAAATACTTTTTTTTGTAATGAAAGCTTTTAAGAAAGCAATACTTATATTTGTTTTAAAAAACACCCCAATACTTTGTCTTACATTCGCTATTTGTAGAACAAGCAGAACCAGTATCAGTCTGACCCTCACATATATATTGTTAGAATTTAATTGCCCTAGCATTGCATTGCTTTGCATGTACACAATTTATTTCAGAGATTAAACACTAAACGTGTTTATCTATATGGCTAATAATTTATTTGTACACATAATGTACACACGTGATTCAAAATAACCCAGACAGAAAACGGTAAAGAATTCAGTCACTGAGTCTACATTTTAAAGAACTTGTAAAATAAAAACCACCACATTGCTGGTCTGAATGTTTGTTAATATGTCAATCTATCAATATACAGTTTGTTAATTATTTTCGATTGCTAAGGCTACAGCTTTTTTGATGAACATTGAACAACATTTTTTCCATGCCACTTTTTTCCATGGAAGATAGCGAGTACAATTATAAAGCATTTATAAAATTTATTTAATTACCTCTTTAGAATTGCGTATGGAATGAATAAATTATAAATTGCTGCTGAAGGTTGTTTGGTATTTTCGTTTGTAGATGTTTTGCAAATAAAAATCGTGAAACGCGGGGAAAGTCATAATTAATATCCCTTATAACCGTAACTTAAAACTAGCGGCTTCGGATTCAAATATTATCGTACACGAATATTAAGTTCACTTTTTAAAATCATCTCCACGATGATAATATTATCTCCATCGTAAATCAGTATTTTGTTTTGCTTTAAAAGAAATATTCTATCGCGACCAATCCCGTGTTCGTTTAAATTGCCAGCGTACATTTGTCATGTGACGGCCGTGTATACGTATTGTAAAAATGTTGAGTTTAATTACCATGCATTTGAACCATTTTGTTAACATATCTCCCAGTACTGAAACAATTCAAAATGTCTCCGTTATAGTAAAACAATGGGGCGTTAAACATGTATACGTCCAGCTCTACAAGCACATGCACTGTCGTCTAGGTGACGGCCTGAATACAGCTAGCGACTCTCCTATCGATCGGTTACCTGAGTCTCGTAATGCATCTAAATATAGAAAGGGGCACAGTTATGAAACAAACAACAAAAATAACATCAAAGAGGTTCATCTTTATGAAATGAAAATGCACATATGAATAAAAACGTTTAGGTATTTTATGTAGAATTATCTTTGCGCGCTGCATGTATCAGTTAGTGCATTACAAGAAGCCCTTTCATAACCTCCTAAACGTGCGCACCCCCACAAAAATGGACCGAACTGACAACAATTGTTTTTGCAAATACTGACTATAAATTACGAAAACATTAAACTGAATACCATGGAAGGATTTAAAATTAATTTCTTTACAACTTTGCTTCAATAATACATTAGAAATGTTTATTCCTTTACAAGTTATTGACAAGAAACTTTTTACGCCTCTAACTCCCTAATTATAGGGGCCAGCCCCTTTTTTCTGTATACCGAATGAAAGGTCTCAGTAAGACCAAGAACTTTTAAATTTCATCTTATAACAAATTATTATCAGGTAGAAAACTAAAACGGAAAATACGCGAAGTTTTTGGCCTTTTTTTCTAACCTTGTTTCAACATCTATACCACCCCTTTTATTTGCATTTAAATAATAAATAAAATATGTCTCGCACAAATTCAATGTATCAGCTTCCAAACCAGCTTTGAGACTCAGCCAGTCATCGTTAAAGCCAAACCCCCAGGACAAAAGAAGTCGTAAAATTTTGCTAAAGGGGGAATAACTCAAAACCGGATGGGGATTTTCCTTAACTAAAATATGCAACGACAACATCGCGCGGCATGTTATCGGATCTGAAAATTTCAAAAAAATCGGTGAACAAAGGAGTGAGATTTTAAGGATCAAAGTTGGCGTCTAGAAGAAAAAAAAATAGAAATAAATCTGAATTTTTTTCAGAATAATAGTAAGGTCTACCGCTGGGAGCGGAACCCTAACCCTAACCCTAACCCTAATCCTTAATTATACATGGGATGCGTTTTAATTTATAAAATCATTAGGGTGTATGCGCATTTAAAATTTAATCAATTATTTATTTGTTATTTTCTAATGCATATAGTTCAATACGATATCTTCCTATAAATTAAGGTACGCTAGTTCTTGTGCGCAGATGGATTGAGTTGATGGAAGACTTTCTTTACGCTTTCATTGGCCGTTGTTCCTAATGGTTAGTGTTATCGAATCAGATCATTTTTATTGTTATAAAATCCGGTAATTCTTTATATTGTTTCACTGTAGGTCCAGTGCTTTTGTACAACACATTTTGCACCAGGCATTTATTGTATTAATTCAGGAAACATAACTTTTTTTAGTGCTTACATAAAGTAAATTAAGATTATGATAATGTTTAAAGGTTGATTTAAACCGTAATGAATTACTGTGTAAAAATTGTATATATATTTACATGTGTTTGTATTTATTTACAGAATCATCTTTTTGTTCATATCAAACATCTGGAACAAAGAACCTTGCCTTTATTTTTACACAGTCACACGGATTAGAAAAATATCATAATAATA
Organism: Magallana gigas; assembly: GCF_963853765.1. Taxonomy (NCBI): domain Eukaryota; kingdom Metazoa; phylum Mollusca; class Bivalvia; order Ostreida; family Ostreidae; genus Magallana; species Magallana gigas. Next base: position 61,148 of record NC_088853.1, on the reverse strand, counting down.
GTAATATTCATATAGCGCTTTATCTTTAATAAAACTCTAAAGCACTTTGCAGAGTAAGTCAAAAATACGTAAAAAAAACAGGACAAGTTTACATTATAGCACTGAAACAAACCACATTATATGAATTAAAATTAAATAAGATCAGGACTTCAGCTCTCAAAATGTAGAAAATATAACCGCAATCACCACTAAAAACTTTTCAGATATATACACTTAAAGGATTTTTATCACGTTTCCAATTTTTTGATATATTAAAGTTTGAGTTCTAAAACCGTCATTCCTCAAACATTTTATAATAAAAAAATAAAAGTTTGGAAGTTTCAGCTTGTCAAAGTTCAAATCTCGCAATATGCATATTTTAAAACGGGCCACTGTTCGCGCCATTGCTGTGACGTAATAGGTGTCAATTCAGTTCAAGCGAGAAGGTGAAAAAACACTTGTTGTGTTTGCATTAGAGGTGATTATCTCAGCGATTAGCCGTTATCAGTTCAGATTGGTGAAAAGTGGATGATTGACCATCATAATGGTGTATTGTGCGGCCTACGGATGTACAAACGTGCATACGAAAGGCTGTGGAAAGAGTTTTTTCAACTTTCCGAAAGATGCTCGTCGGAGGAAAATATGGACGATTTTTTGTAAACGCGAGAGCTTCGTCCCTACTACAAACCATCGTTTGTGCTCTGACCATTTTACGAAGAATCAACTTCAGAGGGACCCAGCCCAATTAGAGAGGTTAGGCTACGAAGGGGCAAGGACTCGGTTGAAAGTAGATGCAGTGCCAGACGTTCCCCTCCCCATTCACGCCAAAGAGAATAATGGCGCTGTGCAATTGGTTCTGCCTGCCAAACCAAGAGGGGCCTACGCAAAACGGCAGAAAGCTGAGGTATGTAATCCTTTTTACTATTATTATTATTATTATATATATACGAAAAATATTATGTTTATTCTCATTTCAACTTAAAATAACCAGACCACTTTATAAATAAAGATACCCACTTTTTGTTCACAAAATAAAGTACAGTATTTCACACTCAAGTCCGTATATCTATAAATTACATAGTATATCTAATTACACAGGCGCCTGATGTTATAATAATTCTTTTTACTATAGGCTACCATAATGTTTAAGTACATAATTTATTTTATTATAAAAAATAAAAAAAAGTTTAACGTCAAGTGGCTTATCGTCTCAAGCCAAGGGTTTTGTGTCCATTCTATTCCCTGTTGAAATAGAATGGACACAAAACCCGTGGCTTGAGACGATGCAAGTGGCTGTGCTAAATAAGTTGTGAAACTCTTTATACTGAAAATTTAGAATTTTTTTCTTCAGATTTTTCGTCAAGCTTTTCAAGAATTGGAGCCTCGGCCTTCAGAGAACAACACCTTACCTGATCACTCCATTGACCTAATTGAACCAGGGGATCCCAATGATGAGCATCCCATTGAACCCACTGCATCAACAAATGCATTACCAGAGACCCAATCAAAAAAATGCCAGGCCACACTTCAAGTTCCACAGAGGACAAGGCGGATCCAAGTGTCATTGGATAAGAAAAACATGGTGTCCACAAGTACTCAGTGCTCAAGCCTGACTGACAACATTCCACTTAGAGTAATTGCTGGTCTGACCCCTGTCCTTCAGCAGCATGCAGTTGAGAATGTGGAGGACAATGATGATGATAGTGACATTGAGGGTGGTGACATTGAGGGTAGTGATGAGGACCCTGACTTTGACCTAGATAGTGAATATCCAGAGAGTGATAGCAGTGATGAAGAGGATGAAGAATTCCAGCTGAGCACTGATATAACACCGGAAGAGGAGAGACAATTTTTAGTGTCTGAGGTACAGTTAGCCAAACTTTTGCAAAACTGTAGAGTTTGCGGTAGTGCATGTCACACAGTAGTGAATGGTGTTCGTGGAACCATGATTTCAACATCCTCTGTGTGCCCTAATGGACACTCCAGTACTTGGGAAAGCCAAAGATGCCATCATGGAATGCCATGGGCAAATTTGTTGGTTGCCGGTGCTATTGTGTTTAGTGGAGCGAATGCCTCAAAAAGCCTCAGACTCTTTCGACATCTGAACCTGCAGATGATGTCCATGTCCACATTCAGCAGACTGCAGGCATCTTATGTTGTACCTGCCTCCATTTTCACATGGGACTTCCATCAACAGACCCTTCTTGCGGAGTACCAGGGAAGATCTTTGACCCTTGGTGGAGACGCACGGTGTGATTCTCCTGGATTCTCAGCGAAATTTGGCTCCTACACGTTGATGGAATTGAGCAGTGGAAAAATTCTGGATTTTCAGTTAGTGCAGGTAATTAAAATGACTATAATTTTCATCATCTTATATAGATATAGAATTTCACACTATAATTAAAATATGTCTTCTCTGATACATACACTTAATACATTTACATTGTATATGCATCATAGAAATGTATTAAATTTAAGTTTATATATCTTAAATTAATTAGTGCACGTTTATTTATGATTTTGTACTTAATAGAGTAATGAAGTACCAGGGTCAACACACATGGAGTTGGAGGGGTTAAAGAGAGGGCTGAAACACCTAGAAGACGCAGGTCTACATATTGAAAATCTTGTCACTGATCGACATGGTATGATAAAGAAATACATGCGAGAGGATCACCAAGACAAGAACCACTTCTTCGATGTGTGGCATGTGGCTAAAGGTAAATTTTGATGATATTCATTAATTTGGAGTTTTGACATATACGACTATTAAGTAATTATTTTAACAGACAAAGCTCATGTGCATATTATGAATTGTAGTAAAATGAAAAGAATAGTTTTTAAACACAAATGAATATGCAATAGGTACCCTGAGAGTGTCATAATGTTATTTAAAGAAACTAATAATTTTATTTAGGAATTTCTAAGAAACTGGAGACAGCATCAAAGAAGAGAGATTGCGGCAACATTAGGCCCTGGATCAAGTCCTCAGTGAACCACTGTTACTGGGTAGCTGCATCCTGTAGTGGGGACAGTGAACTAAAGGTGCAAAAATGGTCCTCCCTTGTCCAGCATGTTTCAAATCAGCATGAACATTGTGAACATGAACTGCTCAATGAGGAGAGGTTGTGGTTGAAAGAGGGTATGTTTTTTTGGTAAATAAATAAGAGTCTTACAATTTGAACTTACATATACTGACTATTTTTAATAAAAATAACCACCCTAAAAGGCAATTGCATGACATCTTACATCTTAATATATAAATTAACAGGATCAAGAGCTCACAAACTCTTCAGGCAAGTTGTGGAGAGCAGATACTTGACAAGAGATGTAGGCAAGCTGTCTCCCCTCCATCAGACATATGGGTTAGAAATGTATCATAGCGTCGTGAATTCCTTTGCACCAAAAAACACCCACTTTTTCTACCCAGCTATGATGGCAAGGTATGTTTCAATGATCATCAGTTCAAAAATCATCTGAGAATATTTTTCGTAAAAAAATATTTAATTTAAATATTCTCACTTGTGAATTAGAGAGTTACTGTACAAGTTTACCAAATTTTTTTCCATTTATTTACAGACTATGTGTCTCTGCACTCCATTTTAATGAAAATGGACAACGTCACCAGGCCACAACCAAAGATGGGGTAGCACGTTGGCAGATCAGCTATCCAAAGGAGAAAAAAGGGACCCAAGCTGTTGTAAAGCCCAACAAAACAGCAGTTACATTTGGTATGTTCTTATGTGCCTGTCGTATTGACTTATAAATTCTTTACTTATAATGGTGTATGTGTCAGTTTAAAACAGAACAAACACCATTTTTTAATTAATTTGTTATTCCGCTCAACACATATTTATAACGCACTACATCACAGTTTGATAATTTACAAATTTCATTGTTGATGTGATTAAAACTACATGATCAATTTTTTTTTTTCACAGACTATGTAGATATCCTCCGGATAAATCTATGCGAGCGACGAAGACAGCATCCCTCATACACTCAGTCCAATGATGACGCTCACGTGTCCCTTGGATATTGCCCACCAGCACTGACGTTAGGATTTGAGGGCTTTGTAAAAGAAGATCTGATAGCTACGCGTCGTTCCAGGTTCAGTCATTGAGTGTTCTAAATAGGGCGTGGATACTTGAAACCGGTATACTGCTCCGACGGGAAGATGTCCCTTATCTTGGATACTACACATGCTGGAAGGATTTTTCGATTCCCCTTGCCAAGTCGCTGCCAAACCCATAAGACAAACCTCCTGTATGCAACATATCTGTAGACTCTGATAATAGAATTTTATTGTTATTGGTATATGTATTTTTTGGTTGTTAAAATGTATATACTTAATATATTTTAATAACTGCAATAAACAAACAGATTTTTCTGTTGACTGAATATACATTATTTTGAATAAAGTTTGGTTTCAATGAAATGCACAATTATATTTCTCTCTTTCGTAAGCATGATAAGGTGTGAGAATACTTACTCATTAATTGGTTCATTGTCATCAATGGGCCCATCAGACTGGATATAGTCATAAAGGCTGACCTCTAAAACTCGAATGTTCAAGCAGTTGTCTATAAATGTCTGGTGCTGAGTGATGCACTCTATACCGAAGTAGTCTCTGATGTGGTCAATGACTGGTATCTCTGAGCAACAAATGCACTCTGCTTCAGTGGGCATCACCTCGCATGATCCACACTCGCACCTGTGTAAAGTTGTAAACATATATTCATTTATTTGAATATCTCTATTATTAAATGTGTTATTCTTAAGGCAAATATAATTTATTAAGGCCAGGTAAGCTTTTTTTTTTTAGCGAGAAAGACTTCGTAACTTCCTACGGCGCCATTACCAGCTGATTACCAGATTACAGAGCCCGCAAGTACTTCTAAAAAACTGTATCAGTATGCGTAATGATAGTTATAACTATTTAAATTTATGCTGGAATAACGGATAATGAGTTCTTGTTGTAAGTTTTAAAATAATAATAAGCACCAATAACGAAGATTAACTTACCAAATCGTTCCGTTTCGTCGATGACCTGGGTTGTCCTCGGTGTCAGACTCGCTTTCTTCGCTACTTTGCGGAGAATTTTCTTGATTTACACACTCTGCTTGAGGTTCGAACATGTAAGGTCGTATGTCCATTACCAACGGAATATCCTCCAAGTCATAATTGCTGTCATCCATTTTTGGGATTTGTTTTATTTCTGTCAAAGTTATCTCGATCTATGTACACACTACGATGACCTTTTCAAGAATTGACACTTATGACGTCACACAGTACCACGTGACCCCTATCTCATTAGCGGAAATTTTAACTGCGAGAGCTCCAATTTAGGACCCTTTTAACAGACAATTGCGGCCGTTTGTGATGCTTATTTTATGCTATATCAATATTTATGTGTTATTAGAAGGTATTTTTGTTTGATTCTCAACTTTTTTGAAAACGTGATAAAAATCCTTTAAAAATGCCCTTCTAAAAAGATGAGTTTTTAGTTGACATTTCAAAGACCCACTGGAAGCTGATTCAAGCATTTTGACGGAAAAATGCAGTAAGCTATTGCAGTTAATATTATTGAACTAGGTTTTTATGGTAATTTATCATTAAAAATCGCGTACATCCGTTAATACTAATAATATATTTTAGGTTCTTGTAAACTTTAGCACACAAGTCCATTTGTTATATTCCTCAAAGATACGGAAATCAAGCATATAATTGACTTGAATTTGGCAGAAAAAAAATAAAAATATATATTGCTGTTTATAAAACCAAACGTTCTGCTGTATAACTCGGGTCATACTAATTGCGCTATTGAGATAGCAAGTATCGGGGACATAACCAGTTTTAACAAGAGTTAAAATATCCATGTTGTCCCTCATTGTCACAAAAAGTAAATATAACGTGATATCAAGGACCGTTATAGTTTTAACCTTTTTTCTGAAATTCATTTAAGATTGAATAAATAAGTGATTAACAATCGAATTAACAAGTTATTTTTTTTATTTGGCAAACATTAACATTCTTTCTCTACAATGGTGCAATTTTTGTTTGCACTTGCGTAGCAATCAGTGTTCATTTTTTTTCCCTCATTAACCCAATGATTTTTTTTAATTCTCTGATAAGTTCAATGTTATTTTGCATATGCATATGTATTTAGTCTGTAACTGCAGCCAATCAACGGTAAGCTTAATCTACTAAAAAGAAAGTTTGAGGTTAGCGAGTGGGTATTTTTTATGTGTGACGTAGCATCAAAGACTTTAAAGCGACATCACGAGAAAAAAACACACCACAATCGTTCTAATAATAATGATAATCATAATGCTTTGGGGATACCTTTGCCATTACATCAAGAATGTGGTCATAATATCAATTCAAGTAATCCGAACACGAATACGGAGGAGTTAGAAGTTAATGATTAATGATTAAAAACCAGTGGATAAAAAGTAACACCTGTCAAACTCTGTGAAAAAATGCTGTGTTTGAGTCACAAGAAGATTTAATCACTTACGTTAATACCCGTTACAAAATATTCATAAATTGTGTTTGGCGCATCATTGTGAAGACACCGAAGGTTTCGCATCAATTTGGCGAAAATATACGGAAAAGGCTAGTTTATGACAGACAAACCACAATAAAGACTGTAGTCTCTCGCCATTATAACTGCGGGAGACTAATAACGACTACATGTGTACTAATCATTTGTAAAGGGTCCATGAAACCAAATAGATAATCATTGAGGCTAACGCTTTTACACGAGTAAGTCAGCTAATGTATTTACAGGTTAATCTCGATAACTCGAAGTTCATGGGACCAGGAGTAAAAATTCGAGAGATCAAGAGTTCGAGAGATCAAAACTTGAGTAAAATCCTGAATATTAATGTCCGTTCGTATTGGGTTTTGAAATTATAGTAGTCGGAGGTTGTATTTATATTATCTGGGATCGTTTATTTTACAATATTTGTATTCCTCCATTTCAGGTACATGACTTTGGCTTAATTTCACCAACAAAGCAGTTGATTTGATTAAATAAAATGATTTTGCTTTCATTCAAGCATTTCCCTTATTTATTATTGCATGATCTCAAAATACGAAAATAGTACTAAATGTATACAAACATTGAAATGTGTAATAAACTCTGCTCATTTTAACATTTTTTTCACATATTTAACAATATTAAACCTCACATTTTACTATATGAAATATTGACTAAACAATGTAATGCAATAGAAGTTGATGTGCAATCGTTGCAAATGTAAAAATATCGGCTATCAAACATGATTTATAAGAATTTGTTGACACGTCTCTAAATTATTTTCTCATTGTCACTATTAATAAACCATTTTATATTACGTGTAGCAATCAAGAAGGTGTTAAAATTGATCAATTAAATTATTATTGTCCCTCTTAATACCAAAGCACTGATGTAGTACGTGTCATCTATGTAAACGCTGGCCGCAGGCTATTACTGCTGTCCAGGTAAGGTCCACGAGGAGCTAATTATACGCTCGATCGGTCGCGTGTATACACAGTTCACTTCGAGTTATCAAGAGTTAAAAACACTTAATTATGTTTATCCATAATTAATAATTTTCACAATAGACCATTACTTCATATAGCATTATTCCACGCATATTCATGCAATAATTTACCTCTATCTGCTCAAAATTGAACCACCTGAGCCCTTCATCTTTGTACAGTAAAACATCACATAACAAATAGGTATGTTGCACTCTGCCACTTTTGTGACTTTATTGTTTAACCAACTTTGGTTTGAAATAGTCAGGAAAATGAGAATAGATGATTATATAACAATGATTAATAAGTTTATAAAATTAATCATAGAATTATGAATATTTCATTCTTTATGCCATAATATTTCACAACTAAAATAATCCATAACTCCCATTACTGATGTAATCAATGATGTGATTGATTAGATATAATATGCAAAACATAACCGTTGTGGTCTGAAAGTGCCATGTACTTGATTAATCTTAATTAAATCTAGTTCAGACCCCAAGGAGGGAGTGAGAAAATTTGAAGTGGCAAAGTGCATTCCTATACCTTTAAAAATGGACTAATATTTGCAAGGATATGCATACGCCTCACAAACCTTAGACCTCTATACATGCAAACACATACAGATACTATTCATGCATGGGTAAGGATATACATATGTCCCACCCAACAAGATGTACAAGGTAACCTAATACTTGTTATATATAGTAATCATAGGTAGGAATATACACATGTCCAACCCATTCAAAGCTTTGACATGAAAATAACAGTTAATATTTCAAATTATTTTACTCTGTTAAAGGCAGGAATTAAACTATAACCGACAATCCTAGTTCGCAATATAAGTTATCAAGAAATATACATATGTTTCTGAATAACAGTGTCTATCCATAAGTTCACAGTCAGTCTTTGCTCTCTCTTAACTAGATTAACTGGTCTAATATAACTTTTGAATGCAACTGATTTCCATCGACCTAAAAGTTTAATTTTGCTGTCACTCATGCCAATGCCCGCACAGTGAGACGCCATGCCTATCCGGAAAGAATGGCTAGTAATTCGACTCGTATCCAACTTTGCAAATGATAGACAGTTTTTTAATACCGCCGAAAGTTTACCCCTGGAAACTGTAATATTTGGTACATAACAAAAAAGAGGCCCATTTTGTACTCCTCTTAACTTAATGTAGTTTTCTAGGCATTGAACTGGACAATACTTTTTGTTACTTGCAGAGTGAATAGTGAGAAAAAATGGTTTGCCTACGTGATGTTTATATGTAACAAATTTGATAATTAAATGCTCTTGCTGCCTGGAAATTTGATAAAACTGAATTAATTTTTTGTTAATTACCTTTTGACATGATGTTATTTCCCCGACTCTCAAAAATCCATAAAAGGCCATCAAAAACATTGCTCTAAACAAGGCTTTTTCAAATGCATTGGAAACCGTAAATGGTAAAAAATCACAAATTTTATGCAAAATATGTTTTGTAATAGGTATTCTAACATCTTGTGAAGGTTTAAGTCTGCGTGTTAATAAGAGCGATTTTTGTATTAAAAAGGACGAGCATGGATCCCCAAAACTGTTGAGCTTATGGATGTAACTAATAGCAGAGAGATATGATGATAGTTGTTGCAGCATAGTCCTTTGGAAATAGGTATGCAACATAGTATACTAATATATGTTGCTTCACTGGAAACTCAATAATTAACTCGTATTTCTCGGCAAAATCTTTAAAAACAGTCCACGCATGGGAGTACGAAGCTAATGAGGAAATAGTAAGGCTCGCATCCAATAGTCTTTGTATGTCACCTCTTAATTTGGAAATGGCGGTAGTGGAGGTATGTTGCTGTCGGCCCAGGGTGCCAGTTGTAAAAACTGATTTACCTTTGAACGAGAAAGACAATCACATAGTAAATGTTCTTTTGGAGTCAAATGCTGAGCTTTAATATAAATTTTAAACTTCAAGCATATCAATACCAGTTTTCGCAAAAGAAACATAATGTGGTTATCTTTTGCCATTTGTTTATTAATGACATGAACCAGTGCTTCATTGTCTGTGTTAAACAAATGCACTTATTAGCCATATATTTTGACCAGACATCAACAACTATTGGGTATAATTCTAAAACTGCTATGTTCTGATTTCGCCAACTGTCATTCCATTCTCCTTTGAACCACTGACTACCAAAAACCGCAGCATACCCCACAGCTCCAGATGCATCTGTATATAACCCTAGTGCAGTTGAACTTAACCATATATCTGGGAAAAACCTTGAAGAACCATTAAAATTACTCAAGAATTCATACCAGACACTTAAATCCTCCTTAACTTGTTACGTTATCGTAATTCTATAATACTGCTTTTTAACTCCAATGGTCAGATCTATTAGCCTCCTTAAAAAGGCCCTGCCTGGCAACACTACATTACAAGCAAAATTCAATAAATCTATAATTGACTGCAGCTCTTACATCGCAAACTGGATTTTGTTGACACACTTTAAAAATATTTCCTTTCGTTATCTGCATTCCATTTTTGTTGAATCCAATTCACAACCCAGGTAAGTTACAACTTGGTTAGGACCACATGTTTTTTCAAGTGAAATAGGAACCCCAATGTCTGAACACATATTCAAGAAAGATTTCAGCTTGAAGACACATTGAGTTGGCGATGTATCCACAATGATAAAGTCATCCAAAACATGTGATATACATGTTATACTAAGTTTATTTTGTGCTATCCATTGTAGGGCTGTTGAGAATCGTTGAAATATTTTACAAGATGAACTTAGACCAAACTGCAAACATGTATCAAAGTAATATTTACTCTTCCACTTGAACCCAAGAAACTGATACTGAGATTGATGAATATTGATAATTATAAATTCTGACTTAATGTCCGTTTTAAAACATAAAGCACCTTTCCCACACTTTTTTTATGAAATGAATAGCATCTGAAATAGATGAGTATTGAACAAATGACTCATCAGGTGGTATGTTATCATTAATTGATTGATTTTCTGGGTATGACAAATAATGAATCATTCTAAATTCACCTGGCTCTTTCTTTTCAACCAAACCAGTGGTGAACATTGTAAATTGGAAAATGGTTTATTTTTAAAAGGTTCTTGAACTCTACCAGCCGAAATTTCTTTTTGTATTTTTTGATCAATAATTTCTGGTTTTGTAAGAGCCGAATTTAAATTTTTTACTCTATTCCAGGACATTCTCCAACAAAGCCTAAATAAAAACCATTTGAAAAACCCTGAACTAGAAAATTAGTTTCATCTTCATCATACCCTGATAACCAATAAGCAAGTCTATTTACCGTGATTGGCGTTGGGACCTTGCTTGGATGTACCAAACGATTTTGATTGGTTATATTGTTTCCCTGTTTTGTACTATCTGTTTGGTTTTGATACTTCTGCATGATACGAAAGGGCTTGCTTTGTACATTGAATAAAAGGGTGTGACCCGCCGCAGTTATAACATCTGTGTTGGAAGCGACAAGACAAGCCTGCTGAACAATGCTTACCTGAATGGTACTGGAAACAGACACCTCTTGGCATAGAGCTATATGACATATCTTTATGACTTTTATTAGGTTTTGAAGAGAGAGCTGTCGTCAGTCTGGCATTAACATATAACTCCATGTGTACATCACCCCATGAAACTGGTCCTTGGGCAACAGGCATCCTAAAATCGGTGTCGTAAGCTTTCCAATTGCCCTTGGCGTCTGCAATATCTCTGACTGTTTCTAAATGTTTAGCTTATTTAGATTGTTTTTCTGGGTATTTCATACAATAAATTGCAGCAAATCTATAACATGCTGTAAGCCAGTCATGCATGGATGAGAGAGTTACCTCGTTTTGGGAATCATTCTCGACCTGGTGGATTGCCAGCTTGCCTGGACTGTCACCATCTTCGACCTGAATAGAGAACTTACCTTTCTTTTGTTTGTCTTTCAACAAAAGGCTTGAAAATTCTATATACTGGTTTGACCAATTGGTACTGCTGTACTAACAAAACATGTCGAACACTTACCAGCGATTTTTTCAGTGTGATCCACAACTACCGCTTCATCTGAGTGTTGAATAGGGTTGTCCAGATGTCTAGATTTTCTTACCAACCCGTCATTATCATCGTTGTTAGATGCCCCTTGAGGGTATATACTAATACTCCCCTGACAATTTGAACCACTGTTGCTGTTAATGTTGTTTATCAGCGTTGTCAACGCATCTATAATTGTAGCCGTCACCCGCTGGGTCATCTGTGCTGTGATGGTTTTAAGTTTCTTCGGGGGATAAAGCTGGCGAAACCGCTTCCAAGTACATTAATGTCCTACTTTTTTTTTTTTTTTTTTGAGACAGTTGATGGTCTTGCACGAACTTGGCTTGTTCTTTTTGGTAGCATACTTATTTTTGATGACGATAGAAGAACTAAAATTACAAATTCACTGATCTTGGTTAGTAGAATTGTCAACATCCGGTTTGAATAGAATCGGGAAATATATGATAAAACATGAAAATTCCGGAATACCTAAAATCGCATCTTTTTTTTAATATTGTGTAGTTTATTGAATATTAAATGATAAACCTAAGGAAAGCATAATTAGACTGTAGATTTAAAAATAAAATCCAATAACAACGCATACATATAAAATTGTGGTAAATACATTGTAATGTAATAAAATAAACCTCGGGGAGGTATGAACAAAAAATGAAATATGTAAGGAAAATACAAATAAATTTGTGTTTAATTTTTTGCAGTAAGACAGGCCTCGGGGCTTGAAAATCTCAGGAAAACACAAGTAAATTGTGTTTATTCCAGTGCAATGAAATTCGCCTCGTGGAGGCAACAAATAAACACTCATGAAAAATCTCAGGAAAACACAATTCAAATTCTGTTGATTTCCGTGTAATGAGATCCGCTTTAGGGAGGCAAATATTGAATATGAAAGATCTCAGGAAACACAAGTAAATTGCGTTGATTCCAGTGCAGTGAGATCCGCCTCAGGGAGGCTAAAGAAATATGAATAATTTCTGGAAAACACCAGTAAATTGTGATGATTCCAGTGCAATGAGATCCGCCTCGGAGAGGCAAAAATGAAAATGAAAATTATAATGAAAACACTAGTAAATTATGCTGAATCCAGTGCAATGAGATCTGCCTCAGTGAGGCAATACAAATTTGAAAACTGTAAGGAAAACACAAGTTAATTATGATAAGACTATGTGATGGATATCGATTAAGGAAAATACATTCTTTCCATATTACAAAGAAATAAAATGATGCTCATATATCTATGTAAATCTACATATATAACGTTATAGATATACAATGTATATATCTGATTACTTTAAAATTACAAGAGACAATCGCCCAAAACTTTAACTCATTTTAGACAACATAAGTCCGCGCAAACTTCTATAGAATTGAACATTTCATGTTTATTGAGGTGGACGCTGTCAACAAGAAATTTATGGTCACACGCCTTGAACTTGGGCGAAGGGAAAAGGTCATTATGCTCCCAAAATGAAGCGAATTTAAATATGTGCAGAGAAGATTTTAGAAGGATATTTACTTCATCTACAATACTGTTGTAGTCCAAACATTGCTTAAATCGTGGCAGCAATTTACATACATGGACCTGAGCGACTCCAGATCTATAGTGCAGTACCGATACAATAGATTCAATATTTGCTGCCAATTCTTCGGAAGACGTCGCACGTCAAACATCATTCCCCCCAACAATCAGAATTATGTTACGAGGTTTTACTTTTTCAATGAAACTCGCATCCTCGCGGAGAATGCCCAAAATAGTGCGACCTCCCACTCATCTATAAAATATCCTATGATTTCCTCTTAGACCAAGATCCTCACAGTACCTAACATTCTCATTACTAACTAGGAATTGTTGAAAGCGGCGCACAATAGAATGACCCAATATATGTACTTTATTGGGCTCCATCAGTAAAATAAAACAAAAATATAAACCTTACCGCTTTACAGATCGTTTTGGAAATGTTCAATGCTTAGCTATCGGCGTCCTGAAAGAAAGTGAGAACCCAGGCTACGCAGCACAGTTAAGGCTGTCAATAAACTCCGTTCAGACAAAAAGTACGGGAAATGTGCATTATGACATCACGGTATATTACAAACCTCGAAAGTACTTATTAATCTATTTATTAGTAAAATTAACTTATACTAATCTTTTAATTAAAAACAACAAATGCTATAACTTACAATTTTGATGTCCGTTATATCGTACACACTGAAAAATAAGCGAGATGTCGTTCTCGCTGTACTACAAAATATGACGTCACATGCTTCAAAATGACGCATTAAGTTAAATCATTGAAGGCTATCGTGCAGTTTTATAGCGAAGAAAAATAAATGTCATACATTAACGGAAAAGTATAAATGAATATTTTGTTTAAAATCATTATTAGTAGAATGCTACCTATATAGTCTTATAGTATTTCATTTTGTTAAAAGTATGCATCGTATAAAGAAGCCACCTCGGTTTTGTATAATATATCGTATATCTAAAATCTGAGTACCTAAATAAATCACTTAATTGCAAGGGCATACACTTACCTGATCCCGACAAACTTTTACATGTGAATTTGAAATATGTTATGTAGCTTAAAAACTTCTACGATCCTTGTAAAATCTTACAAATTAATTATTTTTTAATGAAATTAACCCTGTGACCTTCAAAATTATTCAACATATGCATTATAAATTACGGTTTCTACTAACAAATATTCTTATCTTAAATTGTTCGCACCGTTTTTCAAAATCTACGATATAACATCAAGTTATTTCATTATTCAGTTGTGAATTTTGACATGATTATGCCCTTGCAATAGTGAATTTTTTAAATGACCTCAAAACCACAAATACATCTGCTTGTACCATGCGACTGCCATATCACGTGACCACTATGAACATAAAATATTGTACTGTTATATATATTTTAGAAATATATTGCATTTGAGTGACTGTTATTGATTTTAAAAAGGACATGCCAGTTTAACTAAAGTATACGTGTTTTCATCACAAAAATTTGCCCATATTTTTATTGACCGCCTTAACTGTACTGCGAATTAAAATTACGCTCCCAAGATTTTACCGCGTAAGAAATTCATAGGTTACATACAGCAACGTTGATTTTTTGTCCATATATGAAGATGCTATATAACTTTGACATTACCGCAGGAAAGATAACTCTCCGGAACTTAACAGATTATCAATATGCATGAAACATTTTAAGAAATCTTAAAATTCATATAACGTGACCCAGTTTTTACTTCGAGAGATCAAGAACTTCGAGAGATCAGAAGTTCGAGAGATCAAGTGTAAATTTGCTTAGTTATATAGAAAAAAAATTGGGACTGTGATTCAACTTCGAGAAATCAAGAACTTCGAGAGATCGAAGTTCGAGCCATTAATGTCACTTGTTTATATCCAAAATATTAAAAAACACAATTGGGTTAAATATGAAAAAGCCAAAGAAATCATCTATTAAAAAACCCTGTTGTCAATATAATTTCTGGTCTTGTAACTGACTAAAGATGTTAAAGTCACGAGATCCAGTGGAAACCAAATGATAAAAATACCTCAAGGCTGTGACGTATCTCCCTAAAGTGAAAGTATGTTCCCTATAGAAATGTGTTTATAAAGGTAATAATTTTTTACCATTTAAAAGAAAGGAAACTAATGAAATGGTATACTCCATGGTTAATGAAGAGGTGCTACTACATGTATACTCCACGGTTAATGTAGAGATGCTACTACAAATGTGTCAAATACAAGAGAAATTGATAAAGGCGTCCTTCTACAATGTTCATTAACTCCTGCTATACAGCTTTTTCACCGGGCCACTGTAAACATATTCAGAGTAGTTAGGAATATCATGAATACATTGAATTTCAGCTTGGTTGTTGATGCTTTTGAAAATAAATATTCATCTTGACGAAAACTAATCAAAACAAGGAAATAAAATAGTAAGTGGTTCAGTTAATACAGATGCCCAGGATTACGATAAGTGTTAGTTAGTATATAACCAGGGTAATCCAGGATATTTTGTTTTATCGGCGAGTGTTATAAGTTAATCAGGTAGACATAAATTTGGCTAAACTGGCTTTTCCTACGTCAGTGTGTACAAAAATACAAACGTATAACACTTCCCCGAATAAATTTGGCAAATATCAAAAGCAAATGACCTGAAATGTTATACTACAGAAAAGATCATCTAGAATCATGTGTTTCGTTGTTGTGAATGAAAAGTTCCCCATTATAAATCTCCGTAAGGAATCTGTTTTCATTCCTGTGAATTTTTCCGAGTGTAAGATGATAATCAATTGCACTTCTTTCACAAGTAGTTATATTTTTTATTAAAATTTGTCAAAATGTGCTGCATAAATATCTTTGGACAGACTATAAGGTAAGAAAGTGATTTATTTTTAATTGTCACGATAGCTTAAAAGATCGACTGGATTCCAATGTAGAAATATAATATCTTGGTCAGCACATTTACCTGATATTAATAATTAGCGCTGTTTTCATGAATATAAACAGTTTTAAAAAGGATCATGAGTTCGACGATCATAAAATTAGAAATTTCCTTAACCTACCCGCGTGAATAATTTACCTAAAACTTGAGGCAGGTGCCTTAGTCAGGACCCCCCCCCCCCCTTTAAAAATCAGAACGATCAAATAAAACAAAACAAGCAAAAAAAAACCGGAAACAAAAACAAAAAACGACGAAAAAAGAAAATAATTTAAAAAAAAACTTAAGTGCATTAGCATTGAAATACATAACTGCAAGACCTACATATAGAGTTTTGTCCATTGTGTCAAACGTAAAAGTCAGAAACTAAAATCAGTTCTTAAAAAAGGAAGAATAGACAGATCCTGTACATCCAAACAAGCTTAAACACACATTCAGTACTCCCCCATTACATGACAGATGTAAATTTTATATTTACAAATTAGTGTCATTTATAATAAT
This sequence comes from Magallana gigas, assembly GCF_963853765.1. Taxonomy (NCBI): domain Eukaryota; kingdom Metazoa; phylum Mollusca; class Bivalvia; order Ostreida; family Ostreidae; genus Magallana; species Magallana gigas. The sequence goes on along the minus strand of NC_088853.1, from coordinate 44,623 downwards.
AATAATAAGGAAGACAACAAACACACACGCTAGTAACTGATGGCACATGACACACAAGATGTGTGTAGTGTTATATTCTGTCAGGTTCTTTTACAAGCAGACATCGACACAAAGTTGGGGTAGATTCTGTCTATTGTATTTCAAACATTGAAACACACGACAAATTAAGTACCAGTCCATATAAAAACCAGACAAACTTTAAAAAATGTGATACATGGTATATCATGAAATAAACTTTTACAGTGTAATTTGGGTTGGACTTTATTAAAAAATGATATGTTTAAAATTTCAAGGAATTTGCTTAAGTGGTTTAGTAAAGAGAGCATTTTAAAGTATGCTGACTTTTTTCTGCAATGCCTATTATTTCTATAGCATACATAGTAGCTTTGGGTTTAATTTTTTACAAAGACCAGATACATGCTAACAAGATATGTGTGTAATATATTCATTTAAATGATAAACTATCGATTTCATATTAAAATTCCGTGGGCTCTATTACAAAAAGATTTTTACAACTGTCTAAACAATAGGAGTTTAATCCTTAAGATTATCTCCCTTTGTGGAACTCTTCTGAATTAGAAACAAGATTCCGTTCATTAAAAATGGCAGACGACTGTCATCCAAATTATGCATTTAAAAACAAATGCAGTTTTTCTGCATTTTCGAACATCACATGCGGATTATCAGCGTTTTTCCCATCTGAAAGGGAATTTGTTCAAATTTCTGACTGTGCAAAAGATGTAAGCGGGCATCTTAGGTCTTTAAAACTTGGACAGGACAGCATTCCATCTGAGGGACATTTACTTCTGCTCAGAATTGGATTATTTTCGCCTGTTCTGAATAATTTTAATATATGCCCTAATCATCGTGCAAAACTCGGTGTAAAATGGAAAAGACACAGTGTGAAGTGTTCATATCCAGACCATTCTCACAATGGAAAGATGGAACGGCCAGTGACACCACAAATGTCTAGATTCATCCTTGAGCACAAAGGAGAGTTAGTGCCTGTTGGATCAGGTTAGTTTCAGGATAATTCACTCTCAATTTTTTAAAAAAAAGTGATGGTCTTTTAATATTACCAGGATCAAATCCCCCAGGGGGTCTATTTTTTTAAACTCTCAACACTGTTCAAGATAAAATATTAATTTTAAAAATTGTTTTCACTAAATTAAATGAAGGGCTTTCAAGATTAATTTGTGCAGATTGTGTTAAGATTAATTACAGATGTATAGTGTTATGTAAATATTGTTGTTATTTCAGAAAATGCTGTAATATGCTCTCAATATATTTACTTATATCTTTTTAAATTTTTTAACCTTTAATTTAATAAGCAAATCTTGCCATTAAATTAACTTCAAAGTCTTCTTTTACTGTCCAGGCATTTGTCGGAGATGTAGATTTGAATTGTACAAGGAGATGGAAAATTCGAACAAGATTGAGAATGAAGTAAGATATGAAAAGTTGACACAGTAATATAAGAGGAATGGATATATATATATATATATATATATATATATATATATATATATATATATATATATGCAATTATTTCATTTATAGTTTGAATGTGGTTAAATAAGATTAAATTGGTTTGGATACATTAAGTCTCCATGTAGTTGTTAATTATTATATTTTACAGTTACCACCAAAGTGTACACATCCAGATGTATTGACACCAATAAAGATTGAGGACACTAAGGAAGTTAATGTAGATATGGTACACATGGATATTTTTATTTTAAAATCATCAATGATGATTTATTTTATCCTATATCACTGTATGTGTAATTTGGTTAAATCAATGACAATCAAGAATATGCATATAAAGATAATCAGCTTTCCTTATTTTTGATTATGTATTTCATGATTTTAATTAGAACCTGATTGATAAAATAATTGTGCATTTTAATTGAAAGTTTTATTTTTATACAGGAAGAAAAAGATAAAATTTGGAAAAATGATGATCACCTGGAGATATTTTCTGATGAAGATTCAGTGGGTGTAAGTATCTGTGATGACTATACTTGAACTGATTACAACTTTGGTCGTGGTGTACTTATAAAGCATTGCAAAATCAACTCATCATTTAATTAACTTTTACTATCAAAATACTGATAATTTATTTTATGAATAAAATGTACTACATAAATTACTTGTTTAATTTTTATTGGGCAATATTCACTTGACATGTACTAACAACATATTTATGATAAAACCTACCAGGTAAATGGATGTTAGTTTAAATCAAGTTAATATATATGTATGTAACTGTTTAAAATTTGTTAACAATGTTGACTAAATTACACTTATTCAGTAGTTGTAGTAAAAATATAGATCTAGTTATAGATTTTTGGTTGTAAAACTGATTTTCTTAATTTTGACAGTTTCTTGGTTCTCAACCATCATCACAATCCTCATCTTGGAGTGAAGAAAATAACAACACTCTAGATATTTTCAATAAGGCTGTAACTTTGCTTGGACATGGGAAGATGAGCCCACTTAAATTCAAAGTACATCAGAGGCTGGACAGCCTTAAGCCCTCCACTACAAGATTGCTTAAGAGAAAAGCCACAGAAGCAGTCAATTTAGTTCTTGAGAGTATGTTTTATTTCTTTTTTGTAACACAGTTAGTTATATAATGCTCTATTAAGACTCTCTCTCTCCCCCTCTCTCTCTCTATCTCTCTCTCCCGCAGACTCTAATAGGACTATCTCTCTCTCTCTCACTGACTCAGACTGTTTGTCTTTCTCTTATTGGCTCAGACTCTCTTTCTCTCTCTATCTCTCTCTCTCTCTCATATATTTTAACTTTGAACTGATTTATATAATATCCTATCTCTCTGTGAATCAAGATTCTCTTTCTCATATTTATTTTAACTGATTCATATAATATCCTATCTCTCTGTGAATCAAGATTATCTCTCTCTCTCTCTCTCTCTCTCTCTCTCTCTCTCTCTCTTTACCTCTCTCTGAAATAGTAGTAGTATCTCTCTATCTTATGGTGACTTTAGATCTGTCTTTCTTTGTCTCTTTTTCTTTCTCTCAAAATTTTTATTCATTTATATATAAAATCCATACTAGTAGTAGTACATGTATATCTATATTTTACAATGACTCGATATTTGTCTCACTGTTTCTCTTTGTCTCTCATATATTATATTTGTGCTCCATATTTACAGTTTTTTTTTTATTTTAGGTATAGCTCCAGGACAGGGAAATGAATTGTTAAAGCTCATTCACGAGCCAGAGCAGCAGCAAGAAACAAGCTCTAGCAAACTTGATCAACTTGTTGTTAAACTGTACTGTGAAAGCACAGACAAGGCTGTTAAGAAACGACTGTTGTCCATGATTGCTTGCTCTCATACAAAAAAACAGCTTCAGCAGATCATTCCCTCAGTCACCATGCATGCTATAAATGAGGCAAGGAAACATGCTGTTGAACATTCTGAAGGTATAGTAATTCACTTTCATCACTTTATGACTTGCACATGTATTGAATGTGTGTGTTATATTCATGCCAATGTGTGCTTTAAGAACATTATAAGTGTAATTCATTATTAGCTAGAATAATGATAAATATTTCTAGATTTTTTAATTCCTTAATTTGATTGCTTCATTTTGTGCCCAAATAACTTGTGAGTAAAAACATGTTGAGAATTAGCTTTGTTAATTACATTTAATCCATTTATTACAGGTGCTGAGGTTCCTAAACAGAAACCAGTATTTCATAAGAAAATTGATCTCATGAAATTGGACCATGCACTGGATTTTATCTTCAATCCAGCATTTCATCAGGTATCTATTAATTGTTTTGTATGTATCATGCAGTTCTTTGCAATTATGTACCTCAATGTAATGATAAATCTGTATCAGTTTATGCAAATTAAGGTTTCACTCATGATTTCACTTTGTGTATGGCAGCTTTCTGTGTCTGCAAAAATAACCATGATTCTCTCTAACCAAAACCATTGGCAAAATGATTAATTAATATATTCATTTTAATTGAACTCCTTAAGTGCTATTCAATAAAATATGAAAATATAATTATAACATTTATTTCAATTATAATAATTCAGATCATGAACGATGATCAAATAAATGTACTATAAACCAAGTATTATATCCTTGTGTGATAAATATTCCTGAGTTCCAATGATTGCATAAAGTGGTATGTTACCATTTAAACAAGTTTAAACTTTTATTAATATATACTTATTAGAATACAGTTACCGGCCAAACATGCCTGTGAAAAAAATGTGACTACTTGTTTGCGGGGATTAAAGAGGTCATTTCCCCCCCCCCCCAAAAAAAAATGATGGGGATAATAATTGGTTTACAGTAATTAAACAATAAAACATGTGCAATTGTAATTTTTGCAATTTCATTTATGCATGAACTCATAATACTTTAAATTGTGTAATTAAATATTGATATTACATGTGTAGCAGAGCAAAAAAGTGCAAGACCTAACTAGTATATATAACTTATATTAAACAGGTTTCCTCTGTTGGTACTAAAGAGATGAGACTAGAGGATAGCAGCATTGTGTCCATTCCAGAGGTGGTCAGAACAGTCTGGCACTCAACTTTGATCAAACTCTATCTGGCATATTGTGAGGAGACAGAGTTTATTCCTCTGTCTAGGTCTACATTGTTCCATATTCTTCAAGTTTGTCCTGCTTCAAGGCGCACAAATCTGAAGGGTCTGGACAATATAACAGCAGATGGAGAGAGCTCATATGATGTGCTTCTATCAGTAGTTGCAGGTTTGTAAAGTTTATTTTTCATGAAAGACAATACGTGTATATAGATTAAATTGCTAAATTCTCCTCAGCTCCCTGTAGAATTTATACCATAGTTCTTTGATATTGACTTTTTACACTTACGGTATGTGATGGAAATGTCACCAATCAAGGGAATGCTAAATTAATGCACATGTATCTGTACCAAATTCTCATAACCAAAAGCGTGTTTCAAACAGTAAAGACATTCATATCTTCTACTCTTACGGTGATTATCGGTAATATAATTACATTACAACATGTATTATGACTTCATTATGTACTGTATTGTAGATGTGGAAAAGTACATAACAGATGGATTATTGCTAATGGAACTGAAGGAATGCAAAGAATCCTTGGCATCCAGTAGAATTTATATGAAAACAGATTTTAAAATGCATTTGAAACAGGTATTTAATTGCAATGTATTAAAATAAATGTTTTATTGCTGTCATATTCAATATGACTGTTACACTTTATCAATGTAAAATTAAGTGGCAAGTTTAAATGGGACTTTTTTAAATAAAATATAATATCAGATTTGATCCATTTTTAGCTCACCTGAGCTGAAAGCTCAAGTGAGCTATTCTGATCACATTTTGTCTGTCGTCTGTCTGTCCGTCTGTCCGTCCATCCGTCCGTAAACTTTTCACATTTTCAACATCTTCTCAAGAACTACTAGGCCAATTTCAACCAAACTTGGCACAAATCATCCTTAGGCAAAGGGGATTCAAAGTTGTGAAAATTAAGGGCCATACCCGTTTTCAAGGGGAGATAATTAGAAATTAATGAAAAATCTTCTTCTCAAGAACCAGAAAGCCAGGAAAGCTGAAACTTGTGTGGAAGCATCCTCAGGTAGTGTAAATTCAAAGTTGTGAAATTCATGACCCCCGGGGGTAGGGTGGGGCCACAATGGGGGGTCGAAGTTTTACATAGGTATATATAGAGTAAATCTTTAAAAATCTTCTTCTCAGAAACTAAACAGCCAGGAAAGCTGAAACTTGTGTGGAAGCATCCTCAGGTAATGTTGATTCAAAGTTGTGAAATTCATGACCCCCGGGGGTAGGGTGGGGCCACAATGGAGGGGTCGAAGTTTTACATAGGAATATATAGAGTAAATCTTTAAAAATCATCTGCTCAGAAACTAAACAGCCAGGAAAGCTGAAACTTGTGTGGAAGCATCCTCAGGTAGTGTAGATTCAAAGTTGTGAAAATCATGATCCCTGGGGGTAGGGTGAGGCCACATTGGGGGGGGGGGTGTTAAAATTTTACATAGAAATATATAGAGTAAATCTTTGAAAATCTTCTTCTCAGAAACTAATCAGCCAGGAAAGCTGAAACTTGTGTGGAAGCATCCTCAGGTAGTGTAAATTCAAAGTTGTGAAATTCATGACCCCCGGGGTAGGGTGGGGCCACAATGGGGGGGTCGAAGTTTTACATAGGAATATATAGAGTAAATCTTTAAAAATCATCTGCTCAGAAACTAAACAGCCAGGAAAGCTGAAACTTGTGTGGAAGCATCCTCAGGTAGTGTAGATTCAAAGTTGTGAAAATCATGATCCCTGGGGGTAGGGTGAGGCCACATTGGGGGGGGTGTTAAAATTTTACATAGAAATATATAGAGTAAATCTTTGAAAATCTTCTTCTCAGAAACTAATCAGCAAGATGATTCTTTATCATTGTTAAAACTTTGGCTCCAGGACAATTCTTCGGCCTCACAAGAAGGTTCAGAGTTTGATGTAGCTAAATATCCCATATATAAACAATTGTAAAGGATCTTTTTGAGAACTGCAATACTCAACATTTGATATGACTATAGAATTGAAGCAGGCAGCTATTTTTTCATTAGAATCTTTTTGTATTACTGTATTGAGTTATTGCCCTTGATTTATTGATTCTTGATTATTTTAATTAATGCATCCACTGTTAACCAATTATTGTGATGAATATTTTTATACAATAATAAATATTCAATGTATATAAGTTGTTCTGCATAAGAAGTTTTGGGTAAGGCCAGATTATTTTGTTTATTTTTGATTTCCAATTTTTAGATACTATGAATTATTTTAGGTTGGCACATATATAGGGACAGTGTCTATTGCATTTCGATGAGCGACTGTTTGGGGTTAAACTTGAACAGGCATGGATAGATTGAGTGTGTGAACATCCTTGTTCTATCTAATCTACGTGTTTTCTAACCTTCGATACAAAGTGTGCGGTCATTCCTGCCCTGTATCGCATTAATACAAGTGTGCAGTCTGCTTGTATTGGTGGTGGTAGCGGCGGAGCACTAATGTATGGTCATCCATGCTGGTGTTCAGGCCTTTCTAGCGCAAGTGTGCGGCACTCCCTGCTTGCGTTAGGTTGAGCTGTTGGTGCAAGTGTGCGGTCATCCCTGCTTGCGTAAACGTTGGTACCTGTTGAGTTGCGTAGGTGTGCGGTCATCCCTGCCTGCATAACTTTGAGTCCCTATATATGTGCAGGAGCGGTGATTAAAGTCTGCTCTTGTAAATATTGGCAGCAATCAGGGCTATCCGAGTTCCAAGGGCGAAAATGGATTTTATTTATACAGGATCTACATGTATTATTGTACATTGTCCAGATTGTTTGTTTTATGACTCCATGTAGCTGACTTTATCATACCTATTGTTCCTCAGGTGAGCGATGTGGCCCATGGGCCTCTTGTTGTTATTCATAATGGACTTGCTTTACTGAGGTAATTTAATTAAATCAATTATTTTTTCTCTTTCAATGCAGACTGACCACTGTAGTGATCATTGCATTAACCATGCTCTAAGTGATCCGCTTGACATTCAGTTCCAGCAAGCATGTACTGACCACCAACATAATGTTGGTTGCGACCGCTGCCAATTACTTCCAAAAGCAGTTTTAAATTTGAAGGAAATCCTGAGCAATCTCGCAGGTAATTTGCTATTAATGAATAATTCTTATCAATTTGATAAGATTTGAAAGTGAAACATGGCACTGAGTGTATACTAAAAATATTGATTTTTTTTCGATTAAGTTTGATTTTAAAATAATGATTAATTTGACAGATCTTTCCCCCAACACCAGAGAAGAATTGTTTATGGATATTGATGCAGCGGTAACAAAGATTCTTCAATGGAAAAGCCACATAATTAGAACTATCAATCAGGATACTGCTAGGACACACACACTGAAAGATCTCCAGCCTGGTGATATTCTTATTATTATGGACTGGGCCATGAAATTCTTACCAATTACATTTAGAGAAAAACAGAGCGACTGGTATGGCCAGAAGGGCATAAATTGGCACGTGTCTGTGTGCATTTACAAGGATGAAAACTCAAATTTAAAGGTGAGATTAGTGAGAACAATTTAATGTGGTAATTCTATGGCTATAGGATCTCTCATAATTTTTGATGGATTAAATGATATTGTTTGACAATAAGTTGTATTTTTACTTTCCAAGCAGCCTTGCCAATGGGTTAATAAGCATGCACACACAATCAGTTCAATCTGAATAAAAGTCATGTACAATGTACATTTGCAAATCAATATAAAATGACTTACAGTGTAGTGATGCATTATGAAATCATGCATGCAGCATAAAAATACACATTGTTATATAAAGAATTTTAGGTCTACTTAATCTTTTAATGCATTACAAACTCATGTTAAGTTTTTTTTGTTTTTTAGCATAGAACATTCGCTCACATGTTGGATGGAGTGCGTCAAGACTGGTTAGCGGTTGCCTGTCTTTTGGAAGACACACTTCATCATGTGAAACTGCAACTTCCCAGTACAACAAGGGCATTTATTCGGAGTGATAATGCCGGGTGCTACCATTGCGGCAATCTATGGCTTGCCATACCAGGCATCAGTAGGCGCACTGGTAAATAATTTTTATTTATCCTCCAAGTCATATATTAAAAATATATATGCATTGGTAACCTAATAACTGACACAGCAAATGGATTAAGTATAGTAAATGCTTTGTAGATGAATTAATTTTATGAGTAAGACAGGCAGAAAGAGAGAGAGAGAGAGAGAGAGAGAGAGAGAGAGAGAGAGAGAGAGAGAGAGAGAGAGACCTTTATTGAAGCAAGCCATCATGCAGTCAAAAGTTTACGTTCTTTACCATGAATACTATATATATATATTTATTTATATATATAATTCATTTCAGGAGTGTTCATAGACCGCTACGATTACAGTGAGGCCCAAAGTGGGAAGTCCTATTGTGATGCTAAAATAGCCCACATGAGAGGGAAGTTTAGCAAAGTTGTCGCATCAGGATATAACATCCTTACAGCAGCCAACATGAAGTCTGCCATAGACCTGTATGAAGGAACAACTGGATGTCAAGCAGCACATGTTAAGCTCCAGGGATTTCCTCCTTCTACAGCTAAGTGCCCAATAAAGGGCATAACCAAGATTTCAAATGTCAAGTTTGAACCAAAGCATCTAACAACTTGGAGGGCCTTCAATATTGGCATAGGCAAGCAGTTGCCTATTGAACATGAAAACAATGTAAGTGTAACAATGTATGTGCAGCACTAAGCACACAGACTGTTTTATTACAGTACACTGAAATGTTTAGCTTTAGAAGTCAAACCAGTTCAACTACTCTTACAGTTTTAATTAATGCAATTCAAACATTAAGGAAATCTTTCAAATACATGACTAACCACTGCATGTTTTAATTATAGGACCTGGCAGAATTTGAAATTATATCTGATTTTGTTTTGAAATCTGGATCAGTTGGGCACATTCAAAACCCCAAAGAGAGCAATGATGTTGTTGATTCTTCAGATGATCATGCTTTTAATTGTCCTGAAGCAGGATGTACCCAGATCTTCACAAGATACAGCGACATGCAAAACCATTGCTTAATTGGCAATCACACTTACCAGCTCCAAGCAAGGTCATCTTATGATGATATAAAAATGAGATGGATGGATGCATGTTGTACACTATCAGAAGATACTCTGAAATATTCTAAAACCGGAGAAGGGGTCACTGAGCAAGTGTGTGTGCAGTCTGATATGGGTTGGGCTTTGAAAAAAGAGAGAAAAAGTGCTAGATTCTCAGATGACTTGAAATCATATCTTAGTGATATATTCTTGCAAGGAGAAAGTAGTGGAGCAAAGGTACATCCATCAGTTGTCGCTAAAAACATGAGAGTTGCTAAAAATGAAAATGGAGAAAAAAGATTCAGTGCAAACCAATATCTGGCTGTTGGTCAAATCTCATCTTTTTTTTCAAGACTTTCTGCATTGAAAAAAACATCCTCCACAGATATCAGTGATGATGATTTGGATGCAGTTCTTTTGAACATTGCTAAGGCCGAAACAGCTGCAGAATTTCAGTAGGATGGACATAATTGACTGAGATAGAAACATTACTCATTTTGTGACAAGGACTGAAATTGTTTGATACATACATGTATATAACTTATGCAAAGTGTTTTTATTGTGACAATATCTGTAGATTTTAAAAGAAAGCTGGGTGGTTAACACATTACTCATCAGCTCTTAGTAACCTTTAATTTTTAGATATGACGTGCTAAGCTAAAGAAAATCATTAAATTTCAGCTGGTGAACGTCAGTTTTTTTTTTATATCTTTATAAAGAGCTCTGCCCTTTAAGAATACCAGTGAATACTATCTTACAATGACCTAAACCGTCCAGCCCTGTTAATTCATTCTTGTTTTATGATAACATGGTATCATTTCAATTGAATTGATGTACAAGATTGTGTGTAATGGGATGAGGGGTGAGCAAAACTCCATTTTTAACGAATAATCTACATGAACAGTCTCTTCAGATATTATGTACGATAATAAGTACAATTATTGTCTGATAATAATTGCATCGGTTGAGCAATACACCACTGGGTAGTAATTTAAATACAATGTACATGTAAAATTAATACATAATTGATACTTTGACCAAAAACCATGCTGATATGTTGAACACCATGTATTTTCATATGAATATCATCCTCATAGTTCCTACTTGCTGAAATTCTCCTGAAGAACAATTAAATATGGAAGCTCAATTTAATTTGTTTTTCATATTTTCTTTAATAGGATTAAATAGCTCAATCACAGGTATAATAATATAATTAAATTCATGTCAAACAAAAAATGTACATAGGTTATTAAAAAAAATACTGTGCCTTATGGATTAGATAAGTGTTTCTCATTAATTGCAAATTATTTCAAGAAATATATAAAAATGAACAGAAAATCTTGTAAGACAATTGCTCTGCATGATTTAGTGATCGATGTGTTCAAAATTTTAATATTTGGCTCATGATTGAAAGCGCCCAAATGTAAGGTATTGAACAGATATCACATTCTTACCATCACCTGCACATCAATTACCTATTGGTCTACTCAGGTGTGCTAAGTTAAACAAATTGTTCAAATGTCAAAAAACAGACAGTAAATGGTCTGACAAACCACTGGTAGTTAAAGAAAATGAAAAAAGGGCAATTTAGCAAAATTCACATTTTCGCGATTCTATTATATCATGATATTAGAGGTATTGTGACATAGTATTGATACATTTCCCTAAGAAAATATTATGCATAATTTAAAACAAATGACCTTGAACTTGCCTAAATGACCCTGGGTCAAGATGATGACACACATTCAGATCTTTTGCAATCTTTGACAAATTGTATGAAGTGAAAACTCCCCCAGTTTCTATTCACTGGACACAAATAATGCACTTTTTCTTCAAGTGACCTTGAACTTATCTAAATGACCTTGAGTCAAGGTCTTGTCACATCTCGGGCCATCAACAGTTTTTGTGTGATATAGAAATTCCTAATCATCATGTTACTCCAAAAGAAATATATGGATCAGACACTTTTTATTTAAGTGACCTTGAACTTGTCCACATGACCTTGGGTCAAGGACACAACACAACCTTGTTTCCTACAAATATTATAATTGGTGGAAAAAAAAATCGTTTCATAACATTTATCTGATTTATGCAGTAACACTTCTTAAAATTGTGTTCTTAGAGGGACTTGTTTGTATTTTCAGTATAAAAACAACCATTTTTTGTTGCCTAGCAACGGGCATATAAAAGAAAGAGCCCATGGAAATAAAAGTAGATATAATTATTTCATCTCCTATATATTCATTTTGAATATGCTTACCATGCATATTTATCTGACTTTTTTTGCTTTACTAAATTAAAACTGACTAAAAACTGCTTAAAACGCTGATTCAGCAAAATTTAAAAATGACCTATCTTTTGAGGATCGGTAGAAATAAATTCCTTTATCTTTTTAATCTATTTTGGTGATGATTATAGTATATAATATAATGTCTTTAAGATATCAGATTTTGTTTAATCAAATTGATTCTTAAAGATTAAATTTTAACATCTGAAATGGTGATAGTATACCAAAACCATAGAGCAAATTCAGCTCCGTTGCTAAGGGAACTATCTTTAACTGATTTCCATAGTAACGTTTCATGAATTTAATTTTTATTTTACATACACTATATTTGGACCATAAAAAACCAGTAGGTGAAATATCATCATAATCTGAGAACCTACATGTATCACCTTTTGTCTGAATTTAATATGGACTGGTACTTAATCAGCAATTATTCAGCGTATAACATTTTCTGATCAGCCGACTGAGCGTCTATAATAAAAAGGGATCCAATACACCCAGGTGGCAGCAATCAATCAGAACGAGGAATCGTAATTAATTAAATGGGCGTTAATCATCTCTGAATTAATGCTTACTTTTACCACTTATAAGTGAAAATTATTATTTCTCAGATTGCTAATAAATTAAACCAGCGTCAGTTGCTTGTTGATTATGATTAATAGAACCAAGTGTGATAGATTGACGGTGAAGTCGTCGATGTGAAATATTATATTAACTCTCTTTTCAACGTCAAATGAAACGTATAGCTTTTAACACAGATAGTCTGTACACCCAGGTTCCCAGAACAAATCATTTACACCCGTATATGGTATTTACAACACTTATTTGATAAATGTTATCTCATATCGGATGCAGACTTTTCACTACGAAAGGTACACGTTCACAAATAGATTACTCTTTAGCGAAATTAGTTTCGATTGCATTTCAATAAAAAAAAATCAATCTCTCATTTATATGTTTATGTATCGAATGATTTTAAAAAAAAAGCATCTAAAAGCCCATGTTATGATATAAAATTGCTTTTGACACGATCAGTGTTCTCCGCTCTATTTTATAGAAATCAGCAAACAAACAACTAGCTTTTTATTTGGCCAGTCATCAATGGCCCAATTTAAAAGAAATTGACTATTAAAGTTCAAAGTTTTAGTTAATAATCCATCAATGTTATAATGACAATAATGCTTTCAACGTTCATATTCATTTTGTTTTTCAAAATCGCAAGAATACTATAAAATCTAATTCTGAACAACCAGCTATCTGTTACCGATAATTTTTTAACAGTTCTGTTTCGTCTTAAAATTTGTTGTTGTTTTTTAATTTCGCATTAACGGAGCAATCTTAATTTCAATTTCAATACATTTTCCAAACAATTATACAAAACAAACTTTTCAATGTAATCATTAAAAACAATCGCTTATTGATATGCATTTTCTACATATTATCAACATATTCCTTCGTAGAGCTGAAATTATTACAAATTAGCAGTTAGATTATAATGCATATTATAACACTGAAAAAAAATTTACTGGCCCCAGGTATAATATACCAACCACCAAAACGTATGGTTTAGAATTACCATGATAATAACATCCATGTATAAAGTGAAACATGTACAGGTATATAAGGTCTGATTAAAAGAAATGAGTTAAAATATTCTTGATGATTTTTTTTAATAAAATAAAGATTAATTCTTTGAATATTTTCTTTTTCGTTTTGTTCTGTAACGTTTCGATCACATCGTTTATACTATGTGTACATGTTTGCACATACTTTCAATGAAGAAAATACCGGAACATGCTTTAGAATCCTTGACAACTACCTGTAAACTCGAAATTGCCTCCGCGAATAACACGCCCAGCTCACACTCAGAAGAGTATATATTTACTGATTGTCATCCTTACGGCTGTAGTTTAATGTCAAGCAATTGCTACTGATTGCAGAGATGGCCAACTCCTCTGAGAACGGAACAGGCGACCACCTCTATGCCTACGACTATGAATCCGAGTACGGGTATTTCGCGTCTGATTATACCTGGCCGTGTTCAGACGGGTTCCCGTATCTATGCCCTGTATCCATCTCTGCAATCTGCATTGCAGTGATAGGAATTCTGGGTAATTTGGCCGTAATCGTGTCGCTGATTAGAGGAAAGCTGTACAAGAAGACATCCCATATGTCTATCCTGGTCCTAGCGATCACAGACATCATGTGTCTGGTCGTATTCACCATACGGGAGTTTATCTACTTCCCTAACGAGTTCTACTTCATGAAGAAAGGAGTTTTTTCGGCGGAATTATGTGTGATCATTTTTGTCTTGAATAACACTCCCTATCTGAGCTCCTGTTGGAACATCATGTATTTGGCCTACGAGAGGTATGTGTTGGTCACCAATCCGTTTGTTTATATGGATAAACATACACCGAAAACCGTGGTCATCCGGGCGGTTATAACTTTCGTCATTGTGGCCATCGTCAACCTGGCGTACGCCATCATCATGACGGACCTCTCTCAATGCCCAGATTTCATCTTGATTCCGACATATTACGGGTTTATAACGGTCCCCATCATTGGGATCTCGTTCATTACTTTGATATTTTTCCATTGCTCTAAAGTATACAAGTTAAAGAAACTGTCTACCGTTGAGGGCAGACATACAAAGAGCACCAAACAGTTCCCGCACATGACCAAGATCGTCTACATCATTGTCATTACGTTCATTCTGTCACAGATCCCTTACCTTATCTTTGACGTGGTATCTATTTTTGAATCGTTTGATAACAATATCTGGCCGATGGAATACTATGACGTCATTCTCAATATCGGCATCGTTGCATTTCTTGTAAACTATGCCAGTAACCCGTTCATTTACTGGATAACACCGCTCAGCTGCGCATGCAAACGCAGCTCAACCAAAAATCCACCACAATCCAGTATGAATACAAAGAGCGAGACAGTTCCTTAGACACCAATGTTGTTCATACTACCTTTTGGAACAGCGAACTTGACTCAGACGGTACTAATGTTGTGTAAACAAAAAAAAATTGAATATTATGTACGGTATTGTTTTTGTTCTCACTGTAGAACACAAGATGGATAGCTTTGATAATTGTTATAATGTCATACGTAGAGTATTTTATGTGCGTCCTATTATGCTATAGTTGTATGTCTTATGTAATTTTCTCATTTTTTCTGATGTATCAATCTAGGTTCAGATGTTCCTTATTGCAAGCTCTACATAATAGGCACAAAACTATGACTTGTAAAAGAAATTTATTGACCTACAGTAACTAAAAATTAAATAAAGATAATGATGATATACACAAGTATATACAATCAAATGATAAAAAAGTACAATATCAGTTTCCTTGCGGTAATCTAACAGAGGTTCAAATACAATGAATTTCTACAATGTAACTATATTTACTTTTATATACTTATTCTAAAAAAAAGAAGAAATTCATGTAAAACAAAACTGACACTTCATTGAATGTTATACTTTTGGAGGGGTGGGATGGTATAGTCTGTTGTAATTTGGCACTCAACCTACTCACTCATCAACAGTTTTTGAACTGCCACTCGACACGCCCACGCAAGCACGCACACCTGTGTTCAGTAACTTTTATAAATGTATTTATTCAACTAAAAAAAACATTTTTTTTTATTGAAACGAGTTTGATTAATTGATATAATTGTGATCATTTGTTGTGCCATGTTGATAGTAATGTCTTTTCAAAAACTAAAACGGAGTAAATAGAATTGGGATGGCATGATTGGACTTTTAACGATGTGACAGAAGAATGATTTTCTTAATTTGTTCTATTCAAAACGATCCCAGAAAGGTTTTTCCTATTAGAATGAAAACGATTGGTGATATAGAATAAGTATGTTGAGTCAATAGACAATCACCTAAACATAATGGTGATTTTAAGTTAAGGATTTTAAGAATATGATATATAAATATATATTATTCATCCAACATTATGGTAGTTTTGCGGTGTTAAAAAAGCACATCAAATTCTTCTTCTTTTTTTGTAATTATGTTTTGTGGATACAGAGCAAGTGTTTGCCATCAAATATATTCATTGTTTACAATTTACTATAATTAATTGTCTCGTGCTTAGAATTATTAAATTCGTGTATGTTTTGTTTTACATGTGTTTTTTCTGATAGTATTCACCTAGTTTAATGAATACAACAAAAAATCAGTAAACAATAGTAATTGAATTTGAAACTGTAGCCAAAAAAAAAAAAACGAAGAGAGAGAGAGAGAGAGAAAACGAGTAATATAAGAAATGAGGGGTGAGTTTTAATTGGTTTTATGATTTCAATTCAAAAAGTAACGATAGTTGCAAAACAAACTATCACCCTTCCCTTAAATTTATTGTTAAAAGCAAATAATTACTCTTAATAAAAGTATCTTGAAATCATCGACGACTATATACCTATTTTAACTATGAAAATATCAACGGATACTAAACAAAAACCCACAAAAGAAGAAGTGTTACTCAATTTTCAAAGTGACAGACGCTGCTTATCAACATATATATCTTAATTACAAATAAAAAACAAACATCCAAAAGTGCTTATGATAAATCGCCTCTATATGAAAGATCTCTACCATCAGCCGTCACAAGTACACAACACCAATAACGCGTAATAAAACAGACAGATATTTACAACACCAATAACGCGTATTAAAACAGACAGATGTTTACAACACCAATAACGCGTATTAAAACACACAGATATTTACAACACCAATAATGCGTAATAAAACAGACAGATATTTACAACACCAATAACGCGTAATAAAACAGACAGATATTTACAACACCAATAACGCGTATTAAAACAGACAGATGTTTACAACACCAATAACGCGTATTAAAACACACAGATATTTACAACACCAATAACGCGTATTAAAACAGACAGATATTTACAACACCAATAACGCGTATTATAACAGACAGATATTTACAACACCAATAACGCGTATTAAAACAGACAGATATTTACAACACCAATAACGCGTAATAAAACAGACAGATATTTACAACACCAATAACGCGTATTAAAACAGACAGATATTTACAACACCAATAACGCGTATTAAAACAGACAGATATTTACAACACCAATAACGCGTATTAAAACAGACAGATATTTACAACACCAATAACGCGTAATAAAACAGACAGATATTTACAACACCAATAACGCGTATTATAACAGACAGATATTTACAACAACAATAACGCGTATTAAAACAGACAGATATTTACAACACCAATAACGCGTATTATAACAGACAGATATTTACAACACCAATAACGCGTAATAAAACAGACAGATATTTACAACACCAATAACGCGTATTAAAACAGACAGATATTTACAACACCAATAACGCGTATTTAAACAGACAGATATTTACAACACCAATAACGCGTATTATAACAGACAGATATTTACAACACCAATAACGCGTATTAAAACAGACAGATATTTACAACACCAATAACGCGTATTTAAACAGACAGATATTTACAACACCAATAACGCGTATTATAACAGACAGATATTTACAACACCAATAACGCGTATTAAAACAGACAGATATTTACAACACCAATAACGCGTATTAAAACAGACAGATATTTACAACACCAATAACGCGTATTAAAACAGACAGATATTTACAACACCAATAACGCGTAATAAAACAGACAGATATTTACAACACCAATAACGCGTATTAAAACAGACAGATATTTACAACAACAATAACGCGTATTAAAACAGACAGATATTTACAACACCAATAACGCGTATTATAACAGACAGATATTTACAACACCAATAACGCGTAATAAAACAGACAGATATTTACAACAACAATAACGCGTATTAAAACAGACAGATATTTACAACACCAATAACGCGTATTAAAACAGACAGATATTTACAACACCAATAACGCGTATTAAAACAGACAGATATTTACAACACCAATAACGCGTATTTAAACAGACAGATATTTACAACACCAATAACGCGTATTAAAACAGACAGATATTTACAACACCAATAACGCGTAATAAAACAGACAGATATTTTCAACACCAATAACGCGTAATAAAACAGACAGATATTTACAACACCAATAACGCGTAATAAAACAGACAGATATTTACAACACCAATAACGCGTAATAAAACAGACAGATATTTACAACACCAATAACGCGTATTAAAACAGACAGATATTTACAACACCAATAACGCGTATTAAAACAGACAGATATTTACAACAACAATAACGCGTATTGAAACAGACAGATATTTACAACAACAATAACGCGTATTGAAACAGACAGATATTTACAACACCAATAACGCGTATTAAAACAGACAGATATTTACAACACCAATAACGCGTATTAAAACAGACAGATATTTACAACACCAATAACGCGTATTAAAACAGACAGATATTTACAACACCAATAACGCGTATTAAAACAGACAGATATTTACAACAACAATAACGCGTATTAAAACAGACAGATATTTACAACACCAATAACGCGTATTAAAACAGACAGATATTTACAACACCAATAACGCGTATTAAAACAGACAGATATTTACAACAACAATAACGCGTATTGAAACAGACAGATATTTACAACAACAATAACGCGTATTGAAACAGACAGATATTTACAACACCAATAACGCGTATTAAAACAGACAGATATTTACAACACCAATAACGCGTATTAAAACAGACAGATATTTACAACACCAATAACGCGTATTAAAACAGACAGATATTTACAACACCAATAACGCGTATTATAACAGACAGATATTTACAACACCAATAACGCGTATTAAAACAGACAGATATTTACAACACCAATAACGCGTATTAAAACAGACAGATATTTACAACACCAATAACGCGTATTAAAACAGACAGATATTTACAACACCAATAACGCGTAATAAAACAGACAGATATTTACAGTCTTAGCCGCTAAAGTTTCACAATTATTGTTAAAAATTACTGTTTGATGAAACATGTGCCAATGCAAGAAATTTGAAAAATATCTGGTTAAACGATCTTAAAAGCACAGTCTTCACTCAACTTTGACACTAAAATAGAATCAAAGATACATTCTAAATGTTGAATAAAATGTCATAGGTGTAGAATGCAATGTGTAAAATTTGTTATCATTCTGAAGTAAAGAACAATAATTATTTTCTATAGTTTTGGGTAGATATGGCTATTGAAGCGGCCACGGTCCATTAGTCTTAAGGTTAATCCATTTGACCGTCATTGAAGCGGTCACGGCCTACTATTTTGAAGTTTGATCCTTCTGATCGTCTTTGAAACGGTCACGGTGAATTAGTCTGATGGTTTATTCTTCTGATGGTTAGGGTTTGGGTTTTGGTTAGGGTTAGGAAATATAGCGGGTTTTACGAAAATCGCTCCGGGTTTAGGGTTGGTTTTTGGTTGGGTTAGGGTTAGGTTGTATGATGCTAGAATGTAAGGTCAGAGTGTAAGATTAGGGTGTATGCTACCATGGTTTTGATGTGGGGTTTGAGTGTAAGAATCGGGGTGTGACAGTCAGAATATAGATTACAAGGGCCAGGGTATAGGGTTAGGGTTAGGGTTAGAGGGTTAGGGTTAGGGTTAGGGTAAAGGCATATTTACGAAATCATTTGCTGTATCAACTCGTCAATGTCACCGAATTGTCACGTGGTCTGTGAAGGGCGGAGTTAAAGCTGGATTGATACATATATATAGTGATTGTTGTTTAGGTGTAATGTTTGATTTAAAAGGTTAAGGTTGAAAGATGAACCTTAAATGTCTTATTGAGTTTTCTAGGTATTAGTAAAGTTGTGTAAAGTCAACACAACAGACATAACCGCAAGTTTTCAATTTTACTTCTGATTCCCAGGAACCTAACATTAGGGGCCTACATATTGCAAATCAATTTCAACAAGAGTCCCCCCTCTAACTAATGATAATCATTAAAAATCATTTCATGAATATTAACAACACATATAAGCCTTCAAGTATAGTAACTCTCAATTTTAACAAACATTTTGACGGGTACTTTTTTCCCCCCAAACTGTCCCTTGGTGCCAAAAGGTTCTTCGATTTCAACTGATTGTCTATGATTAAGATTACTGTAAAATAAGCAATATATTCCAAAAGATTTAGAAGGTTTCCTTGCTGATTAAGCATACTGATAATTTAACGAGAAACAGAAAGTCATGGGCTCCTTCATTGGGGTGGAACTTTTTAACAAAAGCATTTATCATTTAACTAATGCTGTCTATTTCTTTGTATTGATGTAATAAAAGATGAATTGGGATGTGGGGGTAAATTCCAAAAGATTTAGAATGTTTTCTTTGTGATTAACCATACTAATAATTAAATGAGAAACAGAAAATCATGGGTTCTGTCATTGGGGTGGAATTTTTGAACAAAAGCATTTATCATTTAACTAATGCTGTTTATTTCTTTGTATTGATGTAATAAAAGATAGATTAGGCAGCAAATATTAACACAAAAAGACTTAGTAGGTTTCCTATGTGATTAAATTGTACTGACATTTCAACGCGAAGCCGAAAACCATGGGTTCCCTCATGGAGGTTTAAATTCAAGTTAAAAGCACATTTCTTTGAAATCTTACTGATTATTTTCTTGTATTGATGTAATTAAAGATAAAAAAAAAAGGGTGCCAAGATAAATTCAAACAAGATTTAGGAGCTTTACTTGGTGATTAACCATACTAATAATTTAATGAGAAACAGAAAATCATGGGTTCTGTCATTGGGGTGGAATTTTTTAACAAAAGCATTTATCATTTAACTAATGCTGCTTATTTCTTTGTATTGATGTAATAAAAGATAGATTAGGCTGCAAATATTAACACAAAAAGACTTAGTAGGTTTCCTATGTGATTAAGTTATGCTGACATTTCAACGCGAAGCCGAAAACCATGGGTTCCCTCATGGAGGTTTAAATTCAAGTTAAAAGCACTTTTGTTTTACATTTTAATGGTTTATTCCTTGTATTGATGTAATAAAAGATAAAAAAAAAAAGGTGCCAGGAAAAACTCAAAAAAGATTTAGGAGTTTTTCTTGGTGATTAACCATACTGATAATTTAATGAGAAACAGAAAATCATGGGTTCTGTCATTGGGGTGGAAGTTTTGAACAAAAGCATGTATCATTTAACTAATGCTGTTTATTTCTTTGTATTGATGTAATAAAAGATAGATTAGGCTGCAAATATTAACACAAAAAGACTTAGTAGGTTTCTTATGCGATTAAGTTGTACTGACATTTCAACGCGAAGCCGAAAACCATTGGTTCCCTCATGGAGGTTTAAATTCAAGTTAAAAGCACTTTTCTTTTAAATTTTACTGGTTATTTCCTTGTATTGATGTAATTAAAGATAAAAGAGGGTGCCAGGATAAATTCAAGAAAGATTTAGGAGTTTTTCTTGGTGATTAACCATACTGATAATTTAATAAGAAACAGAAAATCATGGGTTCTGTCATTGGGGTGGAATTTTTGAACAAAAGCATTTATCATTTAACTAATGCTGTTTATTTCTTTGTATTGATGTAATAAAAGATAGATTAGGCTGCAAACATTAACACAAAAAAACTAAGTAGGTGTCCTGTGTGATTAACTGTACTGACATTTCAACGTAAAGCCGAAAACCATGGGTTCCCTCATGGAGGTTTAAATTCAAGTTAAAAGCACTTTTCTTTTAAGTTTTACTGGTTAGGGTTAGGGTTAGGGTTAGGGTAAAAGCATATTGACGAAATCATTTGCTGTATCAACTCGTCAATGTCACCGAATTGTCACGTGGTCTTTGAAGGGCGGAGTTAAAGGTGGATTGATATATATATAGTGATTGTTGTTTAGGTTAAATTTCTTTAGCAGCCATTTAACCTTACATTTAAACCTGAAACCATAAACTTGATGTTGAACCCTGCATGGGGGTTAAGTTTTGAACTTATACTTCAGTAGAAGCTCTTTTAAGACGAAAATAAAAATCATTTAATGTTCCGGTTTGCATTAAAATTTACAGAAATCAATTAGGCCTACACCTTGCAAATCAATTTCAACAAGAGTCCCCCCCCCCCTCTAACTAATGATAATCATTAATAATCATTTCATGAATATTAACAACACATATAAGCCTTCAAGTATAGCAACTCTCAATTTTACAAAAAAATTTGACGGGTACTTTTTCCCCCCGAAACTGTCCCTTGCTACCAAAAGGTTCTTCGATTTCAACTGATGGTCTATGATTAAGATTACTGTAATATAAGCAATATATTCCAAAAGATTTAGAAGGTTTCCTTGTTGATTAACCATACAGATAATTTAACGAGAAATAGAAAGTCATGGGCTAATTCATTGGGGTGGAACTTTTAAACAAAAGCATTTATCATTTAACTAATGCTGTCTATTTCTTTGTATTGATGTAATAAAAGATAAACTGGGATGTGAAGGTAAATTCCAAAAGCTTTGTGATTAACCATACTGATAATTAAATGAGAAACAGAAAATCATGGGTTCCTTCATTGGGGTGGAATTTTTAAACAAAAGCATTTATCATTTAACTAATGCTGTTTATTTCTTTGTATTGATGTAATAAAAGATAGATTAGGCTGCAAATATTAAAACAAAGAGATTTAGTAGGTTTCCTATGTGATTAAATTGTACTGACATTTCAACGCGAAGCCGAAAACCATGGGTTCCCTCATGGAGGTTTAAATTCAAGTTAAAAGCACATTTCTTTGAAATCTTACTGATTATTTCTTTGTATTGATGTTGAAAAGATACAGAAAAAGGTGCCAGGATAGATTCCAAAAGATTTAGGAGTTTTCCTTGGTGATTAACCATACTGATAATTTAATGAGAAACAGATAATCATGGGTTCTGTCATTGGGGTGGAATTTTTTAACAAAAACATTTATCATTTAACTAATGCTGTTTTATTTCTTTGTATTGATGTTATAAAAGATAAGTTAGGCTGCAAATATTAACACGAAAAGACTAAGTAGGTGTCCTGTGTGATTAACTGTACTGACATTTCAACGCGAAGCCAAAAGCCATGGGTTCCTTCATGGAGGTTTAAATTCAAGTTAAAAGCACTTTTCTTTTAAATTTTACTGGTTATTTCCTTGTATTGATGTAATAAAAGTTAAAACAGGGTGCCAGGATAAATTCAAAATGATTTAGGAGTTTTTCTTAGTGACTCACTATACTAATTTTCTCTGTATGAACTGAAAATTATGAGCTCTTTTTTGGGCTGCAATTTCTGAATAAAATGATTTCTCACACTTAATTAATGCTGATTTTCCCTTGTATTCATTTAATAACGGGCGCCTGTAAAGTGCGAAACGAAATCGAAACGAAACGAAACGAAACGAAACGAAATCGAACGAAACGAAACGAAACGAAACGAAACCAAAAATCGAAACGAAACGAAACGGAATTTAAACAAAACTAATATCAATTTTGACTACATAAAAGTGAAAATGAATTCATTGAAATAAATTTTTGAACCATAAAATATAACTACCTGTATGTTTCAGATTACCGCTGTAAATTTTTAAGCCGATTATCTGAAATTTGCAAAAATTATATAATTATGTAAATAAGTGATGTACATTCCTCCACCTTTTAATGTTTCTAATCTGTTTCATTAAATGATAAAAATGATATTCAGACGTTTTGAGAGAGAGTGAGAGAGAGAGAGAGAGAGAGAGAGAGAGAGAGAGATGCCTTAAAATTATCAGCGACATCACATAGCAAAGTATATACGCAGGTTGGGAGAGAGAGAAAGAAAGAAAGAAAGAAAGAAAGAAAGAAAGAGAGAGATAGATAGAGATATGATGATGATGATGGTGATACTGAATGGGGAAATTCTAACACCAATTCTCTTTCTATCGATTTGAAATATTGTTTAAATGAAACGATCGAATACAATGTGGTTGGTTACCAGTTTCGAACATATAATAAGAATTGTTTTAATATGTATAGCATGAATTTGGACGTCGTAATTTAACAAAATTAACGTGCAATATAAAGATGATTATACTGTAAAATATATAAGTAGATAAAAAGGTAAATTCAGAAATGCGCTAAATAAAATCCATCCTACTTGTTGATAAATTATATTCCGCCAAATATTGTACACCCTAGTTATAGTGCGTTTACATTATTTACGGAGATAATCCAACTACACGATTTTTTTATATCGATATGAAATATTGTAAAAATGATTCAAATACATTGTGCGTGCGTGTGAAAGGGAGAGAAAGAGGAGATAATGTTTGATTTAAGGTAAAACACATGTAAAAAAAAAAAACCTCTTTATCTTGCACGTTAATTTTGTCAAATTACGACGTCCAAATTCATGCTATACATACTACAACAATTCTTATTATATGTTTGAAACTGGTAACCAACCAGTATGCTCTCAATCACATTGTATTCGATCGTTTCATTTTTACAATTTTTTCAAATCGATAGAAAGAAAATTGTTGTTAGAATGTCCCCTTCAGTATCATCATCATATCTCTATCTCTCTCTTTCTTTCTCTCTCTCCCAAACTTGCGTATATACTTTGCTAGTTTTAAGGCCTCTCTCTCTCTCTCTCTCTCTCTCTCTCTCTCTCTCTCTCTAAACGTCTGAATATCATTAAATGAATCAAATTAGAAACATTAAAAGGTAGAGGAATGTACATTACTTATTTACATAATTATATAATTTTTTGCAAATTTCGGATAATCGGCTTTAAAACTTACAGCGGCAATCTGAAACATACAGGTAGTTATATTTTATGGTTCAAAAATTTATTTCAATGAATTTATTTTTACTTTTATGTAGTCAAAATTGATATTAGTTTTGTTTAAATTCCGTTTCGTTTCGTTTCGATTTTTGGTTTCGTTTCGTTTGATTTCGTTTCGTTTCGGTTGGTTTCGTTTCGTTTCGATTGGTTTCGTTTCGTTTCGTTCGATTTCGTTTCGTTTCGTTTCGTTTCGATTTCGTTTCGCAGTTTACAGGTGCCCTTTAATAACAGGTAATTTAGGGTGCACATATTAATCAAAGCAGGTTTAGGGTTAGGGTTAGGGTTAGGGTTGGGTTGGGGTTAGGGTTAGGGTTAGAGTTGGGTTAGGGTTGGGTTAGGTTAAGGGTTAGGGTTAGGTTTAGGGTAAGTGTTTCGGTTAGGGTTAGGGTTAGGGTTAGGGTTAGGGTTAGGGTGAGGGTTAGGGTGAGGGTGAGGGTGAGGGTGAGGGTGAGGGTTAGGGTGAGGGTTAGGGTTAGGGTTAGGGTTAGGGTGAGGGTGAGGGTTAGGGTGAGGGTGAGGGTGAGGGTGAGGGTGAGGGTTAGGGTTAGGGTGAGGGTGAGGGTGAGGGTGAGGGTGAGGGTTAGGGTGAGGGTGAGGGTGAGGGTGAGGGTTAGGGTTGGGGTTGGGGTTAGGGTTAGGGTTAGGGTTAGGGTAAAGGCATATTTACGAAATCATTTGCTGTATCAACTCGTCAATGTCACCGAATTGTCACGTGGTCTTTGAAGGGCGGAGTTAAAGGTGGATTGATATATATATATAGTGATTGTTGTTTAGGTTAAATTTCTTTAGCAGCCATTTAACCTTACATTTAAACCTGAAACCATAAACTTGATGTTGAACCCTGCATGGGGGTTAAGTTTTGAACTTATACTTCAGTAGAAGCTCTTTTAAGACGAAACAAAATTCATTTAATGGAACATTATTCCGGTTTGCATTAAAATTTACAAATATCAATTCTTGTAAATGACGAAATGAACTCTTCTTAAAACTCCCACAATAGATGTTAAGCTGTAATGTTTGATTTAAAAGGTTAAGGTTGAAAGATGAACCTTAAATGTCTTATTGAGTTTTCTAGGTATTAGTAAAGTTGTGTAAAGTCAACACAACAGACATAACCGCAAGTTTTCAATTTTACTTCTGATTCCCAGGAACCTAACATTAGGGGCCTACATATTGCAAATCAATTTCAACAAGAGTCCCCCCTCTAACTAATGATAATCATTAAAAATCATTTCATGAATATTAACAACACATATAAGCCTTCAAGTATAGTAACTCTCAATTTTAACAAACATTTTGACGGGTACTTTTTTCCCCCCAAACTGTCCCTTGGTGCCAAAAGGTTCTTCGATTTCAACTGATTGTCTATGATTAAGATTACTGTAAAATAAGCAATATATTCCAAAAGATTTAGAAGGTTTCCTTGCTGATTAAGCATACTGATAATTTAACGAGAAACAGAAAGTCATGGGCTCCTTCATTGGGGTGGAACTTTTTAACAAAAGCATTTATCATTTAACTAATGCTGTCTATTTCTTTGTATTGATGTAATAAAAGATGAATTGGGATGTGGGGGTAAATTCCAAAAGATTTAGAATGTTTTCTTTGTGATTAACCATACTAATAATTAAATGAGAAACAGAAAATCATGGGTTCTGTCATTGGGGTGGAATTTTTGAACAAAAGCATTTATCATTTAACTAATGCTGTTTATTTCTTTGTATTGATGTAATAAAAGATAGATTAGGCAGCAAATATTAACACAAAAAGACTTAGTAGGTTTCCTATGTGATTAAATTGTACTGACATTTCAACGCGAAGCCGAAAACCATGGGTTCCCTCATGGAGGTTTAAATTCAAGTTAAAAGCACATTTCTTTGAAATCTTACTGATTATTTTCTTGTATTGATGTTATTAAAGATAAAAAAAAGGGTGCCAAGATAAATTCAAACAAGATTTAGGAGCTTTACTTGGTGATTAACCATACTTATAATTTAATGAGAAACAGAAAATCATGGGTTCTGTCATTGGGGTGGAATTTTTTAACAAAAGCATTTATCATTTAACTAATGCTGCTTATTTCTTTGTATTGATGTAATAAAAGATAGATTAGGCTGCAAATATTAACACAAAAAGACTTAGTAGGTTTCCTATGTGATTAAGTTATGCTGACATTTCAACGCGAAGCCGAAAACCATGGGTTCCCTCATGGAGGTTTAAATTCAAGTTAAAAGCACTTTTCTTTTAAGTTTTACTGGTTAGGGTTAGGGTTAGGGTTAGTGTAAAAGCATATTGACGAAATCATTTGCTGTATCAACTCGTCAATGTCACCGAATTGTCACGTGGTCTTTGAAGGGCGGAGTTAAAGGTGGATTAGTGATTGTTGTTTAGGTTAAATTTCTTTAGCAGCCATTTAACCTTACATTTAAACCTGAAACCATAAACTTGATGTTGAACCCTGCATGGGGGTTAAGTTTTGAACTTATACTTCAGTAGAAGCTCTTTTAAGACGAAAATAAAAATCATTTAATGTTCCGGTTTGCATTAAAATTTACAGAAATCAATTAGGCCTACACCTTGCAAATCAATTTCAACAAGAGTCCCCCCCCCCCTCTAACTAATGATAATCATTAATAATCATTTCATGAATATTAACAACACATATAAGCCTTCAAGTATAGCAACTCTCAATTTTACAAAAAAATTTGACGGGTACTTTTTCCCCCCGAAACTGTCCCTTGCTACCAAAAGGTTCTTCGATTTCAACTGATGGTCTATGATTAAGATTACTGTAATATAAGCAATATATTCCAAAAGATTTAGAAGGTTTCCTTGTTGATTAACCATACAGATAATTTAACGAGAAATAGAAAGTCATGGGCTAATTCATTGGGGTGGAACTTTTAAACAAAAGCATTTATCATTTAACTAATGCTGTCTATTTCTTTGTATTGATGTAATAAAAGATAAACTGGGATGTGAAGGTAAATTCCAAAAGCTTTGTGATTAACCATACTGATAATTAAATGAGAAACAGAAAATCATGGGTTCCTTCATTGGGGTGGAATTTTTAAACAAAAGCATTTATCATTTAACTAATGCTGTTTATTTCTTTGTATTGATGTAATAAAAGATAGATTAGGCTGCAAATATTAAAACAAAGAGATTTAGTAGGTTTCCTATGTGATTAAATTGTACTGACATTTCAACGCGAAGCCGAAAACCATGGGTTCCCTCATGGAGGTTTAAATTCAAGTTAAAAGCACATTTCTTTGAAATCTTACTGATTATTTCTTTGTATTGATGTTGAAAAGATACAGAAAAAGGTGCCAGGATAGATTCCAAAAGATTTAGGAGTTTTCCTTGGTGATTAACCATACTGATAATTTAATGAGAAACAGATAATCATGGGTTCTGTCATTGGGGTGGAATTTTTTAACAAAAACATTTATCATTTAACTAATGCTGTTTTATTTCTTTGTATTGATGTTATAAAAGATAAGTTAGGCTGCAAATATTAACACGAAAAGACTAAGTAGGTGTCCTGTGTGATTAACTGTACTGACATTTCAACGCGAAGCCAAAAGCCATGGGTTCCTTCATGGAGGTTTAAATTCAAGTTAAAAGCACTTTTCTTTTAAATTTTACTGGTTATTTCCTTGTATTGATGTAATAAAAGTTAAAACAGGGTGCCAGGATAAATTCAAAATGATTTAGGAGTTTTTCTTAGTGACTCACTATACTAATTTTCTCTGTATGAACTGAAAATTATGAGCTCTTTTTTGGGCTGCAATTTCTGAATAAAATGATTTCTCACACTTAATTAATGCTGATTTTCCCTTGTATTCATTTAATAACGGGCGCCTGTAAAGTGCGAAACGAAATCGAAACGAAACGAAACGAAACGAAACGAAATCGAACGAAACGAAACGAAACGAAACGAAACCAAAAATCGAAACGAAACGAAACGGAATTTAAACAAAACTAATATCAATTTTGACTACATAAAAGTGAAAATGAATTCATTGAAATAAATTTTTGAACCATAAAATATAACTACCTGTATGTTTCAGATTACCGCTGTAAATTTTTAAGCCGATTATCTGAAATTTGCAAAAATTATATAATTATGTAAATAAGTGATGTACATTCCTCCACCTTTTAATGTTTCTAATCTGTTTCATTAAATGATAAAAATGATATTCAGACGTTTTGAGAGAGAGTGAGAGAGAGAGAGAGAGAGAGAGAGAGAGAGAGAGATGCCTTAAAATTATCAGCGACATCACATAGCAAAGTATATACGCAGGTTGGGAGAGAGAGAAAGAAAGAAAGAAAGAAAGAAAGAAAGAAAGAGAGATAGATAGAGATATGATGATGATGATGGTGATACTGAATGGGGAAATTCTAACACCAATTCTCTTTCTATCGATTTGAAATATTGTTTAAATGAAACGATCGAATACAATGTGGTTGGTTACCAGTTTCGAACATATAATAAGAATTGTTTTAATATGTATAGCATGAATTTGGACGTCGTAATTTAACAAAATTAACGTGCAATATAAAGATGATTATACTGTAAAATATATAAGTAGATAAAAAGGTAAATTCAGAAATGCGCTAAATAAAATCCATCCTACTTGTTGATAAATTATATTCCGCCAAATATTGTACACCCTAGTTATAGTGCGTTTACATTATTTACGGAGATAATCCAACTACACGATTTTTTTATATCGATATGAAATATTGTAAAAATGATTCAAATACATTGTGCGTGCGTGTGAAAGGGAGAGAAAGAGGAGATAATGTTTGATTTAAGGTAAAACACATGTAAAAAAAAAAAAACCTCTTTATCTTGCACGTTAATTTTGTCAAATTACGACGTCCAAATTCATGCTATACATACTACAACAATTCTTATTATATGTTTGAAACTGGTAACCAACCAGTATGCTCTCAATCACATTGTATTCGATCGTTTCATTTTTACAATTTTTTCAAATCGATAGAAAGAAAATTGTTGTTAGAATGTCCCCTTCAGTATCATCATCATATCTCTATCTCTCTCTTTCTTTCTCTCTCTCCCAAACTTGCGTATATACTTTGCTAGTTTTAAGGCCTCTCTCTCTCTCTCTCTCTCTCTCTCTCTCTCTCTCTCTCTAAACGTCTGAATATCATTAAATGAATCAAATTAGAAACATTAAAAGGTAGAGGAATGTACATTACTTATTTACATAATTATATAATTTTTTGCAAATTTCGGATAATCGGCTTTAAAACTTACAGCGGCAATCTGAAACATACAGGTAGTTATATTTTATGGTTCAAAAATTTATTTCAATGAATTTATTTTTACTTTTATGTAGTCAAAATTGATATTAGTTTTGTTTAAATTCCGTTTCGTTTCGTTTCGATTTTTGGTTTCGTTTCGTTTGATTTCGTTTCGTTTCGGTTGGTTTCGTTTCGTTTCGATTGGTTTCGTTTCGTTTCGTTCGATTTCGTTTCGTTTCGTTTCGTTTCGATTTCGTTTCGCACTTTACAGGTGCCCTTTAATAACAGGTAATTTAGGGTGCACATATTAATCAAAGCAGGTTTAGGGTTAGGGTTAGGGTTAGGGTTGGGTTGGGGTTAGGGTTAGGGTTAGAGTTGGGTTAGGGTTGGGTTAGGTTAAGGGTTAGGGTTAGGTTTAGGGTAAGTGTTTCGGTTAGGGTTAGGGTTAGGGTTAGGGTTAGGGTGAGGGTTAGGGTGAGGGTGAGGGTGAGGGTGAGGGTGAGGGTTAGGGTGAGGGTTAGGGTTAGGGTTAGGGTTAGGGTGAGGGTGAGGGTTAGGGTGAGGGTGAGGGTGAGGGTGAGGGTGAGGGTTAGGGTGAGGGTGAGGGTGAGGGTGAGGGTGAGGGTTAGGGTTAGGGTGAGGGTGAGGGTGAGGGTGAGGGTTAGGGTTGGGGTTGGGGTTAGGGTTAGGGTTAGGGTTAGGGTAAAGGCATATTTACGAAATCATTTGCTGTATCAACTCGTCAATGTCACCGAATTGTCACGTGGTCTTTGAAGGGCGGAGTTAAAGGTGGATTGATATATATATATAGTGATTGTTGTTTAGGTTAAATTTCTTTAGCAGCCATTTAACCTTACATTTAAACCTGAAACCATAAACTTGATGTTGAACCCTGCATGGGGGTTAAGTTTTGAACTTATACTTCAGTAGAAGCTCTTTTAAGACGAAACAAAATTCATTTAATGGAACATTATTCCGGTTTGCATTAAAATTTACAAATATCAATTCTTGTAAATGACGAAATGAACTCTTCTTAAAACTCCCACAATAGATGTTAAGCTGTAATGTTTGATTTAAAAGGTTAAGGTTGAAAGATGAACCTTAAATGTCTTATTGAGTTTTCTAGGTATTAGTAAAGTTGTGTAAAGTCAACACAACAGACATAACCGCAAGTTTTCAATTTTACTTCTGATTCCCAGGAACCTAACATTAGGGGCCTACATATTGCAAATCAATTTCAACAAGAGTCCCCCCTCTAACTAATGATAATCATTAAAAATCATTTCATGAATATTAACAACACATATAAGCCTTCAAGTATAGTAACTCTCAATTTTAACAAACATTTTGACGGGTACTTTTTTCCCCCCAAACTGTCCCTTGGTGCCAAAAGGTTCTTCGATTTCAACTGATTGTCTATGATTAAGATTACTGTAAAATAAGCAATATATTCCAAAAGATTTAGAAGGTTTCCTTGCTGATTAAGCATACTGATAATTTAACGAGAAACAGAAAGTCATGGGCTCCTTCATTGGGGTGGAACTTTTTAACAAAAGCATTTATCATTTAACTAATGCTGTCTATTTCTTTGTATTGATGTAATAAAAGATGAATTGGGATGTGGGGGTAAATTCCAAAAGATTTAGAATGTTTTCTTTGTGATTAACCATACTAATAATTAAATGAGAAACAGAAAATCATGGGTTCTGTCATTGGGGTGGAATTTTTGAACAAAAGCATTTATCATTTAACTAATGCTGTTTATTTCTTTGTATTGATGTAATAAAAGATAGATTAGGCAGCAAATATTAACACAAAAAGACTTAGTAGGTTTCCTATGTGATTAAATTGTACTGACATTTCAACGCGAAGCCGAAAACCATGGGTTCCCTCATGGAGGTTTAAATTCAAGTTAAAAGCACATTTCTTTGAAATCTTACTGATTATTTTCTTGTATTGATGTAATTAAAGATAAAAAAAAAAGGGTGCCAAGATAAATTCAAACAAGATTTAGGAGCTTTACTTGGTGATTAACCATACTTATAATTTAATGAGAAACAGAAAATCATGGGTTCTGTCATTGGGGTGGAATTTTTTAACAAAAGCATTTATCATTTAACTAATGCTGCTTATTTCTTTGTATTGATGTAATAAAAGATAGATTAGGCTGCAAATATTAACACAAAAAGACTTAGTAGGTTTCCTATGTGATTAAGTTATGCTGACATTTCAACGCGAAGCCGAAAACCATGGGTTCCCTCATGGAGGTTTAAATTCAAGTTAAAAGCACTTTTCTTTTAAGTTTTACTGGTTAGGGTTAGGGTTAGGGTTAGTGTAAAAGCATATTGACGAAATCATTTGCTGTATCAACTCGTCAATGTCACCGAATTGTCACGTGGTCTTTGAAGGGCGGAGTTAAAGGTGGATTGATATATATATAGTGATTGTTGTTTAGGTTAAATTTCTTTAGCAGCCATTTAACCTTACATTTAAACCTGAAACCATAAACTTGATGTTGAACCCTGCATGGGGGTTAAGTTTTGAACTTATACTTCAGTAGAAGCTCTTTTAAGACGAAAATAAAAATCATTTAATGTTCCGGTTTGCATTAAAATTTACAGAAATCAATTAGGCCTACACCTTGCAAATCAATTTCAACAAGAGTCCCCCCCCCCTCTAACTAATGATAATCATTAATAATCATTTCATGAATATTAACAACACATATAAGCCTTCAAGTATAGCAACTCTCAATTTTACAAAAAAATTTGACGGGTACTTTTTCCCCCCGAAACTGTCCCTTGCTACCAAAAGGTTCTTCGATTTCAACTGATGGTCTATGATTAAGATTACTGTAATATAAGCAATATATTCCAAAAGATTTAGAAGGTTTCCTTGTTGATTAACCATACAGATAATTTAACGAGAAATAGAAAGTCATGGGCTAATTCATTGGGGTGGAACTTTTAAACAAAAGCATTTATCATTTAACTAATGCTGTCTATTTCTTTGTATTGATGTAATAAAAGATAAACTGGGATGTGAAGGTAAATTCCAAAAGCTTTGTGATTAACCATACTGATAATTAAATGAGAAACAGAAAATCATGGGTTCCTTCATTGGGGTGGAATTTTTAAACAAAAGCATTTATCATTTAACTAATGCTGTTTATTTCTTTGTATTGATGTAATAAAAGATAGATTAGGCTGCAAATATTAAAACAAAGAGATTTAGTAGGTTTCCTATGTGATTAAATTGTACTGACATTTCAACGCGAAGCCGAAAACCATGGGTTCCCTCATGGAGGTTTAAATTCAAGTTAAAAGCACATTTCTTTGAAATCTTACTGATTATTTCTTTGTATTGATGTTGAAAAGATACAGAAAAAGGTGCCAGGATAGATTCCAAAAGATTTAGGAGTTTTCCTTGGTGATTAACCATACTGATAATTTAATGAGAAACAGATAATCATGGGTTCTGTCATTGGGGTGGAATTTTTTAACAAAAACATTTATCATTTAACTAATGCTGTTTTATTTCTTTGTATTGATGTTATAAAAGATAAGTTAGGCTGCAAATATTAACACGAAAAGACTAAGTAGGTGTCCTGTGTGATTAACTGTACTGACATTTCAACGTGAAGCCAAAAGCCATGGGTTCCTTCATGGAGGTTTAAATTCAAGTTAAAAGCACTTTTCTTTTAAATTTTACTGGTTATTTCCTTGTATTGATGTAATAAAAGTTAAAACAGGGTGCCAGGATAAATTCAAAATGATTTAGGAGTTTTTCTTAGTGACTCACTATACTAATTTTCTCTGTATGAACTGAAAATTATGAGCTCTTTTTTGGGCTGCAATTTCTGAATAAAATGATTTCTCACACTTAATTAATGCTGATTTTCCCTTGTATTCATTTAATAACGGGCGCCTGTAAAGTGCGAAACGAAATCGAAACGAAACGAAACGAAACGAAACGAAATCGAACGAAACGAAACGAAACGAAACGAAACCAAAAATCGAAACGAAACGAAACGGAATTTAAACAAAACTAATATCAATTTTGACTACATAAAAGTGAAAATGAATTCATTGAAATAAATTTTTGAACCATAAAATATAACTACCTGTATGTTTCAGATTACCGCTGTAAATTTTTAAGCCGATTATCTGAAATTTGCAAAAATTATATAATTATGTAAATAAGTGATGTACATTCCTCCACCTTTTAATGTTTCTAATCTGTTTCATTAAATGATAAAAATGATATTCAGACGTTTTGAGAGAGAGAGAGAGAGAGAGAGAGAGAGAGAGAGAGAGAGAGAGAGAGAGAGATGCCTTAAAATTATCAGCGACATCACATAGCAAAGTATATACGCAGGTTGGGAGAGAGAGAAAGAAAGAAAGAAAGAAAGAAAGAAAGAAAGAAAGAAAGAGAGAGATAGATAGAGATATGATGATGATGATGGTGATACTGAATGGGGAAATTCTAACACCAATTCTCTTTCTATCGATTTGAAATATTGTTTAAATGAAACGATCGAATACAATGTGGTTGGTTACCAGTTTCGAACATATAATAAGAATTGTTTTAATATGTATAGCATGAATTTGGACGTCGTAATTTAACAAAATTAACGTGCAATATAAAGATGATTATACTGTAAAATATATAAGTAGATAAAAAGGTAAATTCAGAAATGCGCTAAATAAAATCCATCCTACTTGTTGATAAATTATATTCCGCCAAATATTGTACACCCTAGTTATAGTGCGTTTACATTATTTACGGAGATAATCCAACTACACGATTTTTTTATATCGATATGAAATATTGTAAAAATGATTCAAATACATTGTGCGTGCGTGTGAAAGGGAGAGAAAGAGGAGATAATGTTTGATTTAAGGTAAAACACATGTAAAAAAAAAAAAACCTCTTTATCTTGCACGTTAATTTTGTCAAATTACGACGTCCAAATTCATGCTATACATACTACAACAATTCTTATTATATGTTTGAAACTGGTAACCAACCAGTATGCTCTCAATCACATTGTATTCGATCGTTTCATTTTTACAATTTTTTCAAATCGATAGAAAGAAAATTGTTGTTAGAATGTCCCCTTCAGTATCATCATCATATCTCTATCTCTCTCTTTCTTTCTCTCTCTCCCAAACTTGCGTATATACTTTGCTAGTTTTAAGGCCTCTCTCTCTCTCTCTCTCTCTCTCTCTCTCTAAACGTCTGAATATCATTAAATGAATCAAATTAGAAACATTAAAAGGTAGAGGAATGTACATTACTTATTTACATAATTATATAATTTTTTGCAAATTTCGGATAATCGGCTTTAAAACTTACAGCGGCAATCTGAAACATACAGGTAGTTATATTTTATGGTTCAAAAATTTATTTCAATGAATTTATTTTTACTTTTATGTAGTCAAAATTGATATTAGTTTTGTTTAAATTCCGTTTCGTTTCGTTTCGATTTTTGGTTTCGTTTCGTTTGATTTCGTTTCGTTTCGGTTGGTTTCGTTTCGTTTCGATTGGTTTCGTTTCGTTTCGTTCGATTTCGTTTCGTTTCGTTTCGTTTCGATTTCGTTTCGCACTTTACAGGTGCCCTTTAATAACAGGTAATTTAGGGTGCACATATTAATCAAAGCAGGTTTAGGGTTAGGGTTAGGGTTAGGGTTGGGTTGGGGTTAGGGTTAGGGTTAGAGTTGGGTTAGGGTTGGGTTAGGTTAAGGGTTAGGGTTAGGTTTAGGGTAAGTGTTTCGGTTAGGGTTAGGGTTAGGGTTAGGGTTAGGGTGAGGGTGAGGGTGAGGGTGAGGGTGAGGGTTAGGGTGAGGGTTAGGGTTAGGGTTAGGGTTAGGGTGAGGGTGAGGGTTAGGGTGAGGGTGAGGGTGAGGGTGAGGGTTAGGGTTAGGGTGAGGGTGAGGGTGAGGGTGAGGGTGAGGGTTAGGGTTAGGGTGAGGGTGAGGGTGAGGGTGAGGGTTAGGGTTGGGGTTGGGGTTAGGGTTAGGGTTAGGGTTAGGGTAAAGGCATATTTACGAAATCATTTGCTGTATCAACTCGTCAATGTCACCGAATTGTCACGTGGTCTTTGAAGGGCGGAGTTAAAGGTGGATTGATATATATATAGTGATTGTTGTTTAGGTTAAATTTCTTTAGCAGCCATTTAACCTTACATTTAAACCTGAAACCATAAACTTGATGTTGAACCCTGCATGGGGGTTAAGTTTTGAACTTATACTTCAGTAGAAGCTCTTTTAAGACGAAACAAAATTCATTTAATGGAACATTATTCCGGTTTGCATTAAAATTTACAAATATCAATTCTTGTAAATGACGAAATGAACTCTTCTTAAAACTCCCACAATAGATGTTAAGCTGTAATGTTTGATTTAAAAGGTTAAGGTTGAAAGATGAACCTTAAATGTCTTATTGAGTTTTCTAGGTATTAGTAAAGTTGTGTAAAGTCAACACAACAGACATAACCGCAAGTTTTCAATTTTACTTCTGATTCCCAGGAACCTAACATTAGGGGCCTACATATTGCAAATCAATTTCAACAAGAGTCCCCCCTCTAACTAATGATAATCATTAAAAATCATTTCATGAATATTAACAACACATATAAGCCTTCAAGTATAGTAACTCTCAATTTTAACAAACATTTTGACGGGTACTTTTTTCCCCCCAAACTGTCCCTTGGTGCCAAAAGGTTCTTCGATTTCAACTGATTGTCTATGATTAAGATTACTGTAAAATAAGCAATATATTCCTAAAGATTTAGAAGGTTTCCTTGCTGATTAAGCATACTGATAATTTAACGAGAAACAGAAAGTCATGGGCTCCTTCATTGGGGTGGAACTTTTTAACAAAAGCATTTATCATTTAACTAATGCTGTCTATTTCTTTGTATTGATGTAATAAAAGATGAATTGGGATGTGGGGGTAAATTCCAAAAGATTTAGAATGTTTTCTTTGTGATTAACCATACTAATAATTAAATGAGAAACAGAAAATCATGGGTTCTGTCATTGGGGTGGAATTTTTGAACAAAAGCATTTATCATTTAACTAATGCTGTTTATTTCTTTGTATTGATGTAATAAAAGATAGATTAGGCAGCAAATATTAACACAAAAAGACTTAGTAGGTTTCCTATGTGATTAAATTGTACTGACATTTCAACGCGAAGCCGAAAACCATGGGTTCCCTCATGGAGGTTTAAATTCAAGTTAAAAGCACATTTATTTGAAATCTTACTGATTATTTTCTTGTATTGATGTAATTTAAGATAAAAAAAAAAGGTGCCAAGATAAATTCAAACAAGATTTAGGAGCTTTACTTGGTGATTAACCATACTTATAATTTAATGAGAAACAGAAAATCATGGGTTCTGTCATTGGGGTGGAATTTTTTAACAAAAGCATTTATCATTTAACTAATGCTGCTTATTTCTTTGTATTGATGTAATAAAAGATAGATTAGGCTGCAAATATTAAAACAAAGAGATTTAGTAGGTTTCCTATGTGATTAAATTGTACTGACATTTCAACGCGAAGCCGAAAACCATGGGTTCCCTCATGGAGGTTTAAATTCAAGTTAAAAGCACATTTCTTTGAAATCTTACTGATTATTTCTTTGTATTGATGTTGAAAAGATACAGAAAAAGGTGCCAGGATAGATTCCAAAAGATTTAGGAGTTTTCCTTGGTGATTAACCATACTGATAATTTAATGAGAAACAGATAATCATGGGTTCTGTCATTGGGGTGGAATTTTTTAACAAAAACATTTATCATTTAACTAATGCTGTTTTATTTCTTTGTATTGATGTTATAAAAGATAAGTTAGGCTGCAAATATTAACACGAAAAGACTAAGTAGGTGTCCTGTGTGATTAACTGTACTGACATTTCAACGCGAAGCCAAAAGCCATGGGTTCCTTCATGGAGGTTTAAATTCAAGTTAAAAGCACTTTTCTTTTAAATTTTACTGGTTATTTCCTTGTATTGATGTAATAAAAGTTAAAACAGGGTGCCAGGATAAATTCAAAATGATTTAGGAGTTTTTCTTAGTGACTCACTATACTAATTTTCTCTGTATGAACTGAAAATTATGAGCTCTTTTTTGGGCTGCAATTTCTGAATAAAATGATTTCTCACACTTAATTAATGCTGATTTTCCCTTGTATTCATTTAATAACGGGCGCCTGTAAAGTGCGAAACGAAATCGAAACGAAACGAAACGAAACGAAACGAAATCGAACGAAACGAAACGAAACGAAACGAAACCAAAAATCGAAACGAAACGAAACGGAATTTAAACAAAACTAATATCAATTTTGACTACATAAAAGTGAAAATGAATTCATTGAAATAAATTTTTGAACCATAAAATATAACTACCTGTATGTTTCAGATTACCGCTGTAAATTTTTAAGCCGATTATCTGAAATTT
The DNA here is from genome assembly GCF_963853765.1 of Magallana gigas. NCBI lineage: Eukaryota > Metazoa > Mollusca > Bivalvia > Ostreida > Ostreidae > Magallana > Magallana gigas. The sequence continues at coordinate 6,022 of NC_088853.1, read as the reverse complement.
GCAAAAATTATATAATTATGTAAATAAGTGATGTACATTCCTCCACCTTTTAATGTTTCTAATCTGTTTCATTAAATGATAAAAATGATATTCAGACGTTTTGAGAGAGAGAGAGAGAGAGAGAGAGAGAGAGAGAGATGCCTTAAAATTATCAGCGACATCACATAGCAAAGTATATACGCAGGTTGGGAGAGAGAGAAAGAAAGAAAGAAAGAAAGAAAGAAAGAAAGAGAGAGATAGATAGAGATATGATGATGATGATGGTGATACTGAATGGGGAAATTCTAACACCAATTCTCTTTCTATCGATTTGAAATATTGTTTAAATGAAACGATCGAATACAATGTGGTTGGTTACCAGTTTCGAACATATAATAAGAATTGTTTTAATATGTATAGCATGAATTTGGACGTCGTAATTTAACAAAATTAACGTGCAATATAAAGATGATTATACTGTAAAATATATAAGTAGATAAAAAGGTAAATTCAGAAATGCGCTAAATAAAATCCATCCTACTTGTTGATAAATTATATTCCGCCAAATATTGTACACCCTAGTTATAGTGCGTTTACATTATTTACGGAGATAATCCAACTACACGATTTTTTTATATCGATATGAAATATTGTAAAAATGATTCAAATACATTGTGCGTGCGTGTGAAAGGGAGAGAAAGAGGAGATAATGTTTGATTTAAGGTAAAACACATGTAAAAAAAAAAAAACCTCTTTATCTTGCACGTTAATTTTGTCAAATTACGACGTCCAAATTCATGCTATACATACTACAACAATTCTTATTATATGTTTGAAACTGGTAACCAACCAGTATGCTCTCAATCACATTGTATTCGATCGTTTCATTTTTACAATTTTTTCAAATCGATAGAAAGAAAATTGTTGTTAGAATGTCCCCTTCAGTATCATCATCATATCTCTATCTCTCTCTTTCTTTCTCTCTCTCCCAAACTTGCGTATATACTTTGCTAGTTTTAAGGCCTCTCTCTCTCTCTCTCTCT